>NC_141135.1:177556290-177862199 GCF_053477565.2 Lygodium microphyllum
TCCTCTTCAGGTGGGATAGACCCCTCTGGCTCGCTTTCATCATTCTCTTCGTCCATATCATATTCATCCTCTTCTGTCTCTGTCTCTGCTTCTGCGTCTGCTTCTGCTTCTGCTTCTGTCTCTGTAGGAGCTCTGTAACAGAAGAACAGATTCTCGGGTTCCTCTCCTGCCGCTGTCTCTGCTTCTGCTTCTGCTTCTGCTGTGACCATGTAACAGGGAGAGCAGTACATCCATGCTTCTATCTCACTGTCAGAAGTGATTTCAGAAGACATTCCTGGTTCAGGCAAGAAGTATTCACCCATTGATAATGGCTTTGCATCTTTTGGAAGTCGGCTTACAGTATCCACTGTTAAAGAATGTGCCACTGTTTTCTTAGGAAGGATCTGTTTGACAGCATCTTCGTCTGCTGACGTTCCATCTGTAGCCTCGTTAGGGGAATCAGAAGATAATTCCAAGGAGGTGGAGCCATGTCCTTTTTGAGAACCATACAGTTTCAGCACCACTTTGTTGGGTCCTCGACCCAGCATGTCCTTTTTGAGAACCATACAGTTTCAGCACCACTTTGTTGGGTCCTCGACCCAGGGTCAAAGTTCCTTTAAACCAATCCGTCCTTGCTCTGGCTTCAAAAAGCCATGGTCTGCCCAGTAACAGAGGATAGGATGTACCATAAGAGTTTGGCTTCACCACCAGATAGGTTAGCCAATAATCTTTTCCAACCACTGTAGTCTTCACATATGGAAGAATGCCCAAAGTCTTGATTCTACTCTGATCCGCCAGTCTGATGAGCCATTGGGTTGGTTGCACACCTTGTAGGCCTAGATCCTTCATCGTCACATCCGTCATAATGTTCACGGATGAACCACCATCAATCAGTGCATTTGCAATGAAGCAACCTTCTATCCATACGCCAGTCTCTGGGGTACCTGGATCTAGGAAAGCATTAGCCACATCCACTTCTTTTACAGGCTCTGGAACCTTGTTGGACTTTGTCACTGTTGAGGGAGCAATCCTTAAACCACGTCTTTTCGTCAGTATACTTTTGAATCTTTTCCGGCAACTGGGAGACAACATCAATAATTGTCGGAATGTGAGGTTTGGTTTAAAGGTATCTAGATCTCTGACCAGATCGTATTCCTTAATAGGATCCACTGGCTTTTCTAATCGGTTAGGGAATGGGGCAACACCCATTTTCATTTTCCCTCTTTCTTCCAACAGAGGAATTACAGGAACTTCTTCTGCCAATTGGGGCACTTCCTCCTCTTCTGTATCCTGGACCTCTGGTCCTGCCTCTGTAACTGTCTCTGTAACTCTCTGTGGCACTGTAGGGCTCTGTACGGCACTGTTAGGCTCTGTTCTGTTCTGTTCTTCTGGTGGAAGATTGAACTTCACTGTTCTGGCAGGAGGGTTATTTTCTTTCTGGATAGGTGGTTCCTTCTGCTTTGCACGCGTGATGGCAGCAACTTCCAATTCCACCAAATTAGAGGTAGGCTCTTGGGCCTTAGACGGACTATCAGTAGCACTGTTTTTCACTGGGGCTGGGCTTGGACAGTCTTTTGCAGTGTGGCCTTCTCCTTTGCAACGACTGCATAAGGGCTTGTAATCCACTGACCTTCGAGGATTTGGACAATTTGGTGAGATGTGTCCCTTTTCTCCGCATCTGTAACACTCCACTTCTGATCTCTGACCAACGCCAGACTGTCTTCCTCTGTAACTTTGGGAAGGAAATCTTCTGGGTCCGAAATTAGGACCAAACTCTCTAGGCTTGGGTCCAATATCTTGTGTTGTCATTTTGGATTCCAGCAAGTTAAATCTTGCGTCTTCTTCCTTTCTTCTCCTATCATGCATCTCCTTCAGGGAGCAAATGTCCTCTGTATGGTTCTTCCGCAAACAGTAGGAACAGAAGGCTCCAGGGATGGTTGGTTTTCGTGTACATTCAGTGGCTAAATGGCCTGCTTGATGACACTTACCACACCAAGTATTTGACCGCATCACATCTCTTCCTGCTCCTGCAACGTTGGATATGCTAGCGGTATTCACTTTCAGCGTCTGTAGTTGTTCTGTAATCACATCCATCAACTCCTTTTTGATGTTTGCAACTGAGTTGGATAAATAATCCTTCAAGCTTTCTCCTCCTGACGTACTGGCAGGAGGGTTTTGAGGAGTCTCTGTAATCACTGCATAAACTGGTGGGGCTGGTACAGAGGGGTCTCTGTTCTGGTTCTGATTCAGGGCTCCTGTTTGAACTGTTGACTGTTGACTCCAGTTGGTAGGGTTCCACTGTTGCTGTTGATTTGTCATTGAGGAAATTGGTTGAGACCACTGTTTTTGTGGTTGAACCATCATTTGAGGCATGGATTGTGGCCACTGTGGATTTGGTGCACTGTACTGTGATACCGGGGGCATCTGTTGGTAGGGATAGGGAACAATCCCTGGGACTGCATTTGGTGGATACATCATTCCTGGCACCAGAGGAGGTAGGACTCCTCTTCCTGTATTCATTGCTAATCTAGCTTCCACTTCATCGTACAGTCTTGCACCTTCTGTTGCAGCTTGCAGGGTGGCTGGTCTTTGTAGCTCCACAAACTTACGGACTTCTGGTTGTAATCCTCTGAGAAACACTCCCTTCTGAATGCCATCATCTAGATTATGGTTAGTCCATCTCTTCAAGATGGATTCCATTCGTGAGACATAGGCTTCTACTCTTTCTCCAGAGGACTGACTTAGGTTCATGAATTCCTCTCTCATCCGCTCTTCAAAACCTTCACGCCTGAATTTAGTGAGGAAGGCCAACTTCAGGTCATCCCATGTGCCAAAAGTTCCTGCTGCTTGTCTCTCATACCACTGAAACGCCGCGCCCTTGAAAGTGGCGGGGAATATTGCTAACCAATGCTCAGGGGTTCTGGCATTGTTAGCCACACATGCTACCATAAACTCTGCTACATGAAGATCGGGGTCTTCATTGTATTCTCCCTTAAACACTGGCAATGGGACTACATTCGCTGGTCTGTCATCAATATTTCCAGGACGGATCTGGCTTGGAAGTGGACCTCCAGCAGGAGGAGGAAGGGCTTGATGTGCCATTGGGACTTCTGTAAAGAGTTCCGCAAGGGCGTCAAAGGCGGCTTCTGCTGCGAGCTCGCTCTCGGCTCTGATTCTTACTTTCTCTCTTCTCACGTACCTCTGGACTCGTTCTAACGCTTGCCTTTTTATTGCGTCATTCATCAGGGGGTTGGCTCCACTATGTTGTTAGTGCTCCACAGAGGATTAACAGAAGGCTTCAGTCTCTGGAGGACTCTCTTGCCAACATTTCTTCTACTTCTTTCTTTTCAACGTCCCTGAATTCTGCTTTCATGCCACTGCACAGAGGAAGGTATTCGGTTCTAAAGGTGTCAAAATGCATACGTCTGAGCATTGTGGTGGTGCCATCATCATAGTAATGCCAGCTTCTGATGGTTTCAACAGTGTATGTTGTGAAAAACACTCTGTCTACCAACTTCCAGTGGGTTGCTAATTGAACAAACAGAAGATTATCAGTACACCAAGCATCCCATGTATCTTGCTGTTGAGCATCCACGAACAAATTCCAACTCTTTTCCTTCTTGTCCCTGTGAACCTCTACAGACCAAGACTCCTGAAGCTTCTTCACAATCTCCCACTTGATGTTGTCTGGAAACTTCTCAATGAATGCCAAATCTTCCATGGATGGTCATTCTCTCTGTTTCTGCTCTTCAGTTTGTTCCCAAACAGTTTGCCACCAAGATGCAAGTTTCTGCTGCTTCAATAGGAAGAGGAAACTGTCCACTACATAGAGCATGCATCATGATGGTGATGTGTTTCCGCCATTGTGGGATGAACTTCTTGTGAAAAGTGGCTTTGATTATGAGGAATTCCAACTCTTCAGTGGAAGAAGGAACTTTACAAACATCCATTGAATTCTTCTCTTCTTGGCAATGCCAATTCCTTCATTTTCAGCCTCTTTTGGTGCTTGTTGATGGCAAGTTTCCCCGGCTGCGCACCAAAAACATGGAGCCCCGAGAGAAACACCAAGGAAAAGGGAATTCTCTTGCAAGAAAGTCTATCTTGTAACATCAACAAGCTTGTTTTTCATGTTTCATATGATCACAATGAAGAAAAGAACACCAGGCACAACAAATCTTCATGCAGCATCATGTAAATCTCCCACGGTTTTTAATAGAATCAACCATATTCTTCAACATCTTCATAAAATCCATCAATATCACAAAGAAAGCAAAGAAGTACACCATCTTTGAATGGAAATACATCACATAGTATTCATCTTCAATATCTTCATAGTCTTCTCTCTCAATCTCTCATATACAATCACTTTGTTTCAATAGAATTGGCTATCTCTGACTCTCTCTCACACACTCCATCAATAATACATCATATCCTCACTACAATCTCTCAAAAATTACTCTCAATAATCACTCTTAGGTCGTGGATACCCCTCCCAAGAGGTATGTCTGATATGAAAGGTCACCAGAGCCACTACAGTGTCTCTTCACAGCTCACTACTGTCACTTCACTCTAGTCTTCTCTTGAGTCTTCAGCAGCTACTTCTTCCACTTCCTTCAGCTCTTTTGCACTTGTATTCACCTCTTTCCAAGGCTAGAAAACTTTCCCAAAATCACACATACATTCCACAGAACACTTATAGAACAGTCTACAGAACAGTACCAGAACAGTTACAGTACAGAAACAGAACAGAAGCAGAACAGAAGCAGAAGCTCTACAGAAGACCTACAGAAGGTTACAGAAGGTCATCAAAACTTCATAACTCACTCTCAAACCATTTCAAAACTCTCACAAAACATTCACTAAGCTTTCACAATATCTCATTCTTCATCAATCTATACTCCATCCCTCCTTACAGAAGACAATCAGAACAAAAACAGACCAAAACAGAACAAAACAGAACAAAACAGAAGGTATACAGAACCATTCAGAACCTATCAGAACATCACAGAACCATCAACAAACATCATGAACTTCCAAAACACAATCAATATCATCCAAAACACTCTCAAACCACTTCCAAATCAATCAATCATCTCATAAAATCAACCATTCAGCTCTCAAAAACAACAAAAATCAGCCAAACAACAAGTCATTTCAACACTCAACATCTATGCTAACTGAATAATTAAGAATGCCGCGAGCAGGGATCATATGGCCTGATTAACTATGAATTAGATAAGCTACGACAATGGCAAATTGAAATAGAAGCTTAAACAGTCATATGGACAGTCATAAATCATGCCATGCCACTAGTCTTATATTACACAATGTAAATAAATTGAATTCTCATAGCAATTAGCCATCAGCTTCAGATTGTCACTGTTGCTACGTGTTTTTGCCCACCAAAAGAGATTCAAACTCTTAACCATCAACAGGTGCTCTCCTTATTAAGCTATTGGTGTGGGTGGAAGGATCTCCTTGGCAATGGGAAGGGGTCCTCCCTTGAGCTACAGCATCGCTACAAATAAGGACAGTGGTAATAGTAGGCCATTCCATCTATGGCTTCAATGGTTTCCCGGCGCCATGATAACGTACATTCTCACTAAGTTGGTTATTTGATGTAACCATTAGTGCAGTATTGAAATCGTTTAGTTTACACGTTAAATCTATAACGCAAAATTCTACGGTCCCTCGGGCTTAGATTTACTCTCCGCAGTTTCATAGGTGTAAGCCTAGTTATGAGATAGAGTATTCTCATATATAAAGAAAGATTTTGTTTTTGTGCCTCTACCCAATTATTAGAAATGATGGGGTCTAATAATTGAAAAAAGGTAGACAACCCTATCCTCGAAAAAGAAATTATCAAATATTTCAGTTTCCCAAGGAATCATTATAGGACTTATATCAAAGGCTAAAGAAAATATGGTTGAAAGGAGGTCTTTCATGCCAAAACAAATGATTACCCATAAAGGAATAAATTGAATCTAAACTCCTAAAGCTGCTTTCTTTAATGCTTTTACTGTTATCAGGTAAACATAGTAAATATGAGCAATATCCTTAACTGAAGCTCTATATTTCATGGCAATTCTGATTTTTGTATTGGCGATAATGATGTGTATTTAATTTGTTTCGGAGCAAGACAACTTAATTATTTGACTCATAAATCAATGTCTTAAGCCACAACGCCATATCTTTAGTAGGTATGGGTTTTTTTCTTTTTATCTCAAAGTACCAACGATTTAGATTAACATGTACCTGTCCAGCCTTTTTTCTGCACAATCAAAGAAATTTATAGGTATTTTTCCTTTTATCCGTACAAATTACTTTCCATTTTCTTTATTGGGTTCTTATTTCTGTCTTAAGTAGTTTCATTTATTTGCCTTTTTAAGCACAATATCATTACTGATGATTCTATTCGCTGACATGTAATTTTTGAATGGAAAATCAAGTCCTTGTGAATAGACAAGGCTAGGTGCGACGGTTTCGCAAAAAAGTTAATGGAGCACATTATGATCCATTAGCCTAATTAAGTCAACTCGACTCCATCCACCCGAAGGGCGTGAAAACCGTAATGCCAGCCAAATAAATTTCATGTCCGGGCATGCCGGACCAAGCCTACAGCGCTTCGGAATGAAGGCCCGTTTGGAGACATTAGTTTGCTAAATCAACATACAATAAGATTGTATCATAAATGAAAATCCCATTTCTTTCTCTACTTCCATTTACCTAAGAAACACCGAGATGATGATAGGCATAGGATGACCCATTGAAAATCAACATTAGCTTAATGTTAGTTTCCTTATGGCCATCTCTTATCTTGCTTGTCAAAAAGTTACTTGCGAATAATGGGAATCGAACCCATATCCTCTGCTTGGAAGGTAGATAATCTACCAGGATCTAAAGGAACAGCCATAGCAACCATTATGTGTGTTTCATTTTTTTTATTTTATTTCTGATTATTTTTTATGAAGTTGCATTAGGAATCAATGCTTGTTATGTAAAGATTACTCCATGGATTTCCCTAGAGATGTTTGATGCTTCTTGGGGCTTCTTTGGCGACTACGGAATCATCGGATAAATTACCGGATAGGGAAATGATCTGGATGCTGCCTTTGTTTTGCTGCGAGATGGAATTAGCTTACTTTATGCATGAGATAACTTACCTCGTTAAGACACTATAGCATATCGCAAAAAAAGCCAGCTTATCAGATAAGGTTTTCCTTTGACAGGCAGCTTTTAATTGTGTTTTCGAGACAAAGGTGAGGTGGACAAACTATAGATGAGTAGACAAAGGTTTATGGCTAGCCTTGGCTAAGGCCCTTTGGGCCATGGAAAAATGACATTTTTTGTACATGCACGACAAGAGGGTGCAAACGTTTCAGTGAAAAAAGGCCCAAGTTCGTTTAGTAAAGGCAGCACACAGCAAGTGCACCTATGCCTCAATCTCAAGAAAGTATTCGGCAAAACCGGTGAATTACACATTTTCTTACTAGATGTGTAAGGCAGAAAGCCTATAGTATCTGCCGTGAACCAAAAACCTTACGATGTAAGCAGGGTTTCTTTTGTCATTCAAATGTTTTTATGAGCCTGGCCTAGTAAAATAAGCATATTAACAGTACTTTGTCTGGCTTGGCAGCCAGTTTTGGGTCCACCACTTGCAGGTAAGCAGAGGACATTTGATTGTTTGGAGAAGAGCCCGCATTCATGCAATGGGTTGTTTTGTCGATAATCAACTCCACAAATATCGATTGGGATTTCAAAATGTGTGTTCGTATGATATCTCAAGAACCATAACAACTGGAATAGATAGTCTGAATTGGTATGTAATGTGATTTCTTATTTTGCTACTTGAAACCTATGTATCCGTTTGAGAATCAATGGAATGATGGCGAATTCTTTTAGTGGACCGCGAGCCGTAATGAATTAAATAATTTTATATAGAGCTGCTGGCTTTTGGTCCTTAATAATCATGACTTTTTGACGTTATTTTTGTCGCAAGCCAGGAGAGGTAAATAGAGATTGATAATCAGCAAGAAGAGTTGAGGCAAACGAATTGATAAGAATCAAAAACTTTTTTCGTCCCCTATTTGGCCCCCTCCCTTATCTATATTTAAACTCTCGAGCTTCTCAAACAAATAGTTCGTTCCACAAGGTCCATGAAGCACTTATGAGCCATGCAATAATAAGATTAAATGCATGCCACGGATGAATCTTCTACCATAGCCATTCCAGTTTTAAACTCATAGAGGAGAAGGGTATTTTATGTTATAGAAATCCAATCTCTTAGAAGTTTTGCATCTCCTGTCGGTAGGTTGTTGCTATCCTCCGTTCAAAGAGAGGAGAATCTCGATGACTATTCGTTCACCGGAACCAAAAGTCAAGATTATGGTGGAAAAGGATCCCATAAAAACTTCTTTTGAGAAATGGGCTCAACCAGGGCATTTCTCAAAAACTTTAGCTAAGTGTCCAAGTACAACCACGTGGATCTAGAACTAGGTTTGGTTAGCCCCTATTAGAAATGTTCATCCTAATAGAATTAGGTATTCCATCAGGTAGTATCATTCGCTAATGTAATTCATTCTGCTTTCATGTCAGGATTGGTTCTTACTTGCATATCCCTATTCCACCTTATACCAAACGCTGATTTTGTAGCTGCCGCACAATTGCTCATTTATGTAGGAGCTATAAATGTTTTGATTGTATTTGCTGTAATGCTTACTGGTAGAACAGTAGGATCCAACTCCTATCCAACCAAAGAGTCTGTTATTACCCAGTGGCTTGCGCAACTCTTTTTGTATCACCAACCCTAAAACATAGAATGGTCTTATGATTACTTTTCAATTGATCAATCAAAAATTATTGAAGAGTTGGTTTAAAAAAGTGATATTAAACAGATCGTCTATGAATTATTAACAAAATTCTTGGTTTCTTTTGAACTTCTTTCTATAATTCTTTTAGTTGCTTCAATAGGAGCTATCACCGTGGCCCGTGAGGAACGAACGAACGTAATGGACAAAGGAGTTGTTACGCCTCCACCTTCCTCCCAGCATAAATCCTCATCGTGTCGATCAATGATAATTGGTTCAAAATTCTACTAATACTTGAATGATCAAGTTTTTTTGATACAAATGAAGCCGGGCAGACACCTAATGTCTTTAACCGCTATCATACCGGCTAAGGTTTGCCAGTCTCCAGATCATGGCTATGATTAAACATATTAGTCAACTGCAAGCAATCTTAACTTTATAGTATAATGAAAAAAGACAACAGGTTATAAACGTTAAACAAATATACCGCAAACTTTGGAAACTAATAGAAAATACGGATACTTGAATAATCTCAGAAGATCATACTGTTATGATTAAGATAGGTGCTTATTGTAGAAAAGGGCACTTTTTTAGGCTTAGTAAAACTGAGGCAATATTGCCATAATTTCTATAAAGAAAACCATGCAAAATTAACAGATAAGATTATTGGAACTGAAAAAACAACGCTGTGTTGCTTTTGTTTTTTTAGTTATTTTAGTAGCCTTTTGGCTAATGATCTACCTGTGTGATAACGCTTAGGTAACAAATTGCATTTGGGAAAGAAGGTCAGCTGGACAAACTGCCAAACTTTTTGTTCTTCTTTCTTGCTTAACACGACGCTTAAACCGTTTTTGACATGATCGGCTTGGTGATTAAACCAAACCGATTTAAGGGTCATTTAATAAGAATTTATTGTATCACTTATAGGTTAATTTAAACGAATCTTTCGTGTTGCACTAAGTTACTCACGGAAGTATGCATACATTCTGAAAACGTTTCAAGGTAAACACCCATCCAAATAGGTAGAGTCAGAAATCCGGCATTGAAACTGTAAGCTTAGTTCAATGGGACGAAATGAAAACATTCTCCTTGCTTACCTTAAATACATAACCTAATAAAATGCTCTCCAAACCGAGCCAGATAGTTTCCTTTCACTCGGCTCACTCGCCTATGGTCCCTATAATAACATAAAATCCATAAAACCCAGTAGCTTAAAAAAAAGTAAAACCATGGGGAAGGGATACTCTTGAGATAACATTAGGAGGAGATAGCAAAACGTTTGTATTGCCGGAACCTAGAATCCAAATTAGGGGATTCAACTGTTTCATTTGTGAAAAATTGTTTTTGAGGAGCTCAAACAATTTTCCAAAAATCGAAGATGCAAATAAGGAAGTGAAATTTTGATTACTTACCGGGCAGTACCAGTGATCAAAACCTACAATTAAAGAAAGAGATGATGTATATCAATGTATCACATATTTATCTTATCTATATGTACCGGCTCAATCGATTTGGAAGAGGAACAAATCAATACAGAAATAAATTGTATGTCTCGGGTCCATTCCTTGGATGAATCCCGAAGGAACGTTTGTAATCAATGGAATCGCGAGGGTCCTTATCAACTAAGTACTAAAGAGTCCCGGTATCCATTATAACCGCGAATTAGACCATAAAGGAGTTTCCGCGTATACTAGCACTATAATTTCATATGGGGGGGAAGATTCAAACTGGGGATAGACAAAAGGGATAGAACATGGGTTCGTATCAGTAGGAAACGAAAAGTGTCCATCTTGATTTTACCTTTAGCTATGGGATTAAACGAAGGAAGTATTTTACGAAATGCCTCAAGATTTTTATGAACCTCTTAGATAAACAAAAAGGAACCATCTAATCATCAGAAGACGCTTTAGTGGAGCTTTACAAGCATTTGTACCCTAATGTAGACGTCGATCTCGTCTTTTCAAAATCGATATTTAAGGAATTATGGAAAAAAAAAATTCAACAAAAGTGCAAATTGGGACAACTCGGTCGACGGAATCCAAATGTCAGACTTAATCTTGATGTACCCCAGCCGGAACATTTTTTACTACCTCAAGATGTTGTACATGCAAACTCCACCATTGCCCACAACACCATAAGAAACCTCCTACCATCATGACTAATAGTCAACACCCAATTCGAAAAAGGAAAACCCAAAACCATTGGATTCCATTCTTCAACCAGTCACCTCACAATCACACATGGCTTATTGTGGCAATTTATTCAGTCAATACAAATATTTTCGTGTGTAAAATGCATGCAAATACGCACTCGCCAATTACACACAAGATCTGTAAGTAATGCGCGATACATCCATCGTACACAAGGCACGTAGCGTATTATGAGACTTGGTCCGATGCCACTAATTAAGCAGAGCGATAGAGGTTTCAAGTGAATGGGCGGTGTAACCGCTGCGGGAGAAACCTACTAACGCGTTTTCAAGGTCGTCCCACCATCCTCGCTCTCTCTCTCTCTCTCTCTCTCTCTCTCTCTCTCTCTCTCTGTCTGTCTGTGTCTCTCTCTCTCTGTCTGTGTGTCTCTGTCTTGGTTACCTTGCAGTAGCCTTGGTTACCTTGCGTGAGCTCGGAGACGCCAGTGAAAGGTCAAATGTATGCTTCCAAGCGAGCCTTGCAAGAACTCCCTTCTCCCTGCATCAGGTATCCCCTTTCATTACGATTCTCCCATCAATTCAATTTTGCGCAATCAAAGCGGCCTGAATCGGCTCTGTGAGAATCGCTCTAATAACGATTGAATTGCCGAAGCATGAACTAATAGATCCTAATCGTCACAGTACAATGCATTGTTGATCAGTTGTTATGACGCAGTACTTTTCCTTTCTTCTTAACATGAAGAGAGAGAGAGAGAGAGAGAGAGAGAGAGAGAGAGAATGTGGGCTCATTTGAACGTGTGTGGTGGTTATTGGCATGTGCTGTTAGGTGGGGTTAAAAGGAGGGCAAGAATAGGAAGGAGGAGGGTGGAGGAGGAGGGGTGGTGGTGGTGCAGTTGTGGGGTGAAGCGGCCCAAGCTGTCCACGACGGATTCCTCATCACTCTCGAGTGACAGGGATGGTGGGTTGAGCAGGTTGCAGCCGAGCGGCGGTGGCGGCGCGGGCTCGTCTGCTGCTGCCGCTGCCGCGGGGGGAGGAGGAGGAGGAGGGGGGGGCAGCGTCCGAAGCAGCCTCTGTGGCCTAAGTGGCGGCGGCGATGGCGGTCTCTTGAGGCCGACCAATCGCTACCTTCGCCTCATCGACCCCTGCAGATGCCCCGTCCACATGACTAGTCGCTCCACTGGCGGTGGCGAGCTTGAAGACTACTCCATGGAGCTCATTCAACGTAAGTCTAAGACTCTCTCTCTCTCTCTCTCTCTCTCTCTCTCTCTCTCTCAAATCACATATACATTTATCATCAAGGATTCCACACCTAAAGTCACATCCTAGGCAACAAAGGGTGCACATGTGAGCTCTACTCTCCCCATGTCTTGCCTTTAGTGTGCACATATTGGTATGAAGTCTACATCACCAAACATTTCAAAAAAAGTTGATGCATTAAAAGAAAAGACAAAGTGTGCAAACGTAGATGAGGATATTTGACTATGTCTACCTTCTAATAAGGATCCTATATTGTCTCCATTGTAAGAACCATAAAGGATCTACCTTACCACAAAGTTATAGGTGACAAACTTATTATCCTAGTTTCTCGATATCATTAATATTTTAGGACATCCACATTGTTCAAACCAGGGAAAAACATTTTAAGCAATTGAACTCCCATCACAAGTTTCTTTCATAGTATTCACACATCCAACTATGCATAATGATAGCCCTTAGACATCTCCCGTGCATAGATCTCTAGGCAATGCATATTCAACCTCTCTTACTCATCTAAATGTAAACTAGCAATCGAAACTCACTACTCTTTCTACTTTTGCCACAACACAGTGAAGCTAAGGTCTACATTAGACCCAGCCTAGCTTCATGTCTATTTGCTTGTAGTACTTTCCATCATATTAAAGAAACTTTGAGGTGTTCTTAATCTAGAGTGGGAATCATATGACGAGTCTGCATTGCATGCCACGTAGAACATTATCCCAACTTTACAATGTTGTTACTTGGTGGTTGTATCTATTATTAAAATACTTTGTTTCATACCTAAACTTTCATCCCATCTTAATGTGGATCTACCCTATGTGTTTGAGTGTCTAGTTTTTTAATCATAACTGCAATATAAACCTAACATGCATCTTCAAGAATCAAAATAATTAGGCATTGATGAGCTTCGAGAGAAGAGGGATGAGATCACAAAAATGCTACAAGCGGAGGAAGAAGAGAAGGCCGGCATTCAAAAAGACTTAGTTGTTCTTACCAAGAGGCTTGCTGAAATTGATGAGAGCTTATCTCGCAAGTATGCTTACATCAATGAATATGACAAAACAATTGAAGATGTGGAAGCAGCATATGGGAAGGTAATGCCTTATTCATGGTATCTATTTCTTGCCACATTATGTATCTATTGATGACTTACATTCTCATTCATATTCACTTGTGCTATATCCTTAAAAAACGATTTTTTTTTCCAGATAGTGGAAAGCTCTCAAGCATTGTTGCATGTATTGAAGACAGAGGCAATACACATTGCTAACAAGAGATGAGACTTTAAATATGTGTTCATTAATTAAGTATTAAAAATGTTATTTATCATGATATTAGACCACACCTTAAGATTCAAATACATTTGTATGCGAAATGAGTAATGTCTTCAAGCATAATCCATGCACACCCTAAAACTGAACCCATACTCTCAATCTTTCTTTAAAGTAAACTTGAAGATAATAATTTTGGAAGTCAAAATGTGTAAGAAGCTATTGTAATTATTCTTTAAAAATATGAGCATTCGCAACAACAAAATTGATCCATTATAAATATGGAATTTACAACTTGCACATTTCATTAAGTCACAAATTTTGAGCATTATATTAACAATTTTTAAAATTCAACAATATATAATCATGAATTAACCCTTCAAGTTGTTTAAGCTTTTGAACTTGAACTTTTTCATGGTTAATATTTATTAATTTTGATCTTTTGTTTGATTTCCCTAGTAATCTTAATAGTCCATTGATGTGTGTGCGTGTGTGCGTGTGTGCGTGTGCGCGCGTGTATGCGCATGTGTGTGTGTGTGTGTGTGTGTGTGTGTGTGTGTGTGTGTGTGTGTGTGTGTGTGAGGCTTTAAGGTATAATCCAAGATGCCTTAAAAGGCATATCCCACAATTCCAAGTCTTTAACCTAGTAGACTCAAAGAACATTTGAAAACTCATCCACTACCCATTTTCCCCCGAGAGAGAGAGAGAGAGAGAGAGAGAGAGAGAGAGCATGCATGCATGCATGCATATGTGTGTGTATGTGAGCACACATTTGCACATGCATGTGCATGCAATTGTGTGTGTCAACAAACATTGCATTCATATGTGTGTGTGTGTGTGTGTGTGTGTGTGTGTGTGTGTGTGTGTGTGTGTGTGTGTGTGTGTGTGTGTGTGTGTGTGTGTGTGTGTGTGTGTGTGTGTGTGTGTGTGTGTGTGTGTGTGTGTGTGTGTGTGTGTGTGTGTGTGTGTGTGTGTGTGTGTGTGTGTGTGTGTGTGTGTGTGTGTGTGTGTGTGTGTGTGTGTGTGTGTGTGTGTGTGTGTGTGTGTGTGTGTGTGTGTGTGTGTGTGTGTGTGTGTGTGTGTGTGTGTGTGTGTGTGTGTGTGTGTGTGTGTGTGTGTGTGTGTGTGTGTGTGTGTGTGTGTGTGTGTGTGTGTGTGTGTGTGTGTGTGTGTGTGTGTGTGTGTGTGTGTGTGTGTGTGTGTGTGTGTGTGTGTGTGTGTGTGTGTGTGTGTGTGTGTGTGTGTGTGTGTGTGTGTGTGTGTGTGTGTGTGTGTGTGTGTGTGTGTGTGTGTGTGTGTGTGTGTGTGTGTGTGTGTGTGTGTGTGTGTGTGTGTGTGTGTGTGTGTGTGTGTGTGTGTGTGTGTGTGTGTGTGTGTGTGTGTGTGTGTGTGTGTGTGTGTGTGTGTCAATTGACATTGTTTGGAAACCCCTCATCAACACAAGGTTTTGGCCCTTTTGACATTTTTGAGGCCATCTAGAAATCACAATTTTTAGTGAAAGATCATTTTTGAGGTCATTCATTTCTAAACCGTGTACAAATGCATCCTTATTTACATACACACCAATATTTTTATGCCATCAATCAACTCATGTGATAATGTAAATATATCAAAAGTGACTACTCAAATGTGGATCCAAACCTTCTATTGGGTTGGTTAGGGATAAAGTTTACTATGAAATTTGGTGTATGTCCTTTCTGCAAATTAATTCCTCATTGGTTGAGAATCTCTATTTCCTATATTTTAAATGAGGCCACCACCCCCACTGATACTCCTATGCTATGACATGTTTGTACAAATGTCCATGTGATTTTAGTTGTGTTAAAATGAGGGTATGTTTTATAGTAAATATTATCTTTCACCATTATTGAAGTTTGAGAGCATGATCATGTAGGGATGTGCCTCTTTATTGGCCTATCTTTGCTTTGCAAATGTGAAAGGCATTACACTAAAGAAGTGGCAAATCTCAATAAGAGGACAAAAGAGTCTCCTTCTTTGTAAAAATCCTAGCACTAAAGTTTGGATTTGAAATTGAAAAAACATAATACTCCAAAAAGATCAATGACTAACAATTGTTATTACTTGCTAGACTCTTAACATCTCTAAGTTCACTTCCTTTGAACCTAAAATGTGCTTCTTCCAAGAGATGTGTAAACTTATCCTAGGTTTAGTGGATTTTTTTGAATATTTCTCCTATTAGGTTTTAGTATATCAATGAAAAAAAGATTAACCATATTTTCTTCCAAATTATTCCAAAAAGGGAACGAAAGTGATTTGGCCTCCACTTGCCAAGTCTATCCTTGTTAATAGAGCTACAATATAGTGATTTCTTGAAAACAAAGTTAAACTTTTGTGAAGGGATCATCTTCCACATTTATAATGCATACAAAACCACATACTTCTTCCACTTCATCTTCATCCTATTTAGAATTAAGGAGTCACACCAAGTGCTCTTACATTGTGAGGTGTCTCCTTCATAGCCTAGAGGAGTCCTCTAGTAGTCGACTAAAACCCTAAGTTCATGTGTTGTCCCAATCAGCCCTTGGGAAATTGTGGATGTATTTGGACATGGGAATTCTAGTTGTACTTTACAAGGGAAGTGTGGGATGGTCACCTCTAAAAGAAATTTAACACCCACTTAAGAAGGATTGCTTTACAAGCAATCAAAGGTGAGAGTGGACTAACACCACACTTGACTCATATGGGGTGGAGTTCTTTTTTAAACATTTAGTGGCCATTAGAACTAGTACTCACTTGCACTTTGTTTTCCTAAAGCATTGTTAAGCTAGTTCTATCCTATCTAAATTAGGGGGTCACATTATAGTAGCTCTACTTAGTATTAGGGAAGTTACCCAACCTATCGAGTCCGCTCACCAATTGTAGATGCTTAGTTCTTGCAACCAAGATATCACACTTTCCTTGATGGGCTTATTGTATACTATTACATGGGGTTCATTAACATTACATTTAAGCACATGAAAAACACTTCAAGAAACAATAATGTATTAATCAAAATAGTTTATGACAAAACCATTACTCTGGCAAGACTAGCCACTACTACTGTCTCATCAATGATGGAATCTTTCAATCTATAAGGTTAGGACATATGTGATCGCATTCCTTCCACAATTCGCAAGATATTTATGAGCTTACAACCCTACTAAGTTGGGCCTATGCCTCCAAAGCTAACCTACATCACAAGCCACTTACCACTTGGTCCTTTACCTTAATAGATGCTCTAGTTCGAAACAAATAAACACCTATCACTCCCATAATAGTGTAGGATCCTCACCTTGCAATATGAGTTTTTCTAGCATCCCACAATATTCTCAAGATTTCTTGATGTGAGGACCCCACTAGTCCTTACCAATATATCTCTTTTCTATTTGGGTATCGAACACACTAATTTGGGGTAATTTAACCTCAAGCATAATCAAATCTAAAAGCATCCATACCACAAACAAAAGACGTTAATGAATTACTAATAGACTATATCATGCATGAACCTACCCTTGCTTTTAACCCCTATTTTCCACTTCTAAAAAAGCAAAGTGACTCAAAAGGTGTAGAGAATGGCCAAAAAAATTATGTAATTTTTTTGAGGCCTTGAGGATATTGATTGTAGAAACTTGTTAGGCTTAGATACAACTACAAATTCAATCTTTGTGTGCCAAGATTAGGCACCTAGGAGTTAATGAAAGCTTAATATTACCAAACATCACACCTTTTCAGTTTAGGAACAATGTCCCATATTGATGTCTTTTTGTGAATTTCAAAATTGTACTTGGATATTGGGAATGGAAAAGCAAGTCTACTAAGCAAAGCTAAAGGTCATGGTTGAGGCCAAGGTGGTGGTCATGGTCAAAATTATATTGCACCAAAAAAATAGAGAAGGATAGTTCTAAGGAAGGGGGAGCCAAAGAGGGCAAGTTATAGGTTTTGATTGACATCAAAATCCTTGTGATAGTAGGGAATGCTAGTATTGTGGTGAGAAAGGCCACATTTCTAATAATTGTCTCAAAAAGATGCATGAAATTAGAAATGGGAAAAAGTAGCAAGGTAATTATGCTTCCACTAGCAAAAACAATGATGATAAAAGTGAGCAGCTCTTTGTCATGGAGCATTTCATGGATACTATGATTGCTGATGGTTCATCTTAGAATTATCTATGATATGCAGACTTAGATGCTTCTAACCACATGATTTCTCATGGAGAGTTGTTTAGAGAGATGCACAATCTAGAGTCTCTAGTCTTTGTAGACATAGGGGATAATACAACCCACCCCATTACTCATATTGCAAATGTTTCCTTAAGTATGTAGGATGCTAAAGAAGAGTACTTCACCAATGCATTATACATATCAAGCACAACTAAGAAACTAGTGCTATTGGTGAAATGGTAAAATAGGGATTATAGGCTTGATTTACATTTGATGGTTATTATGTCGATTACCATTAAAATGGTTGTAGGTTGATTGCAAAAGATAAGCATACTAACAAATTGTTTACTCTCGATGTAGGTCTACGTAAAGTGGATGTTGCTATATTTGCACAAGGCTCATGTGTCGTGGCTAATATTGAAAATTTGGCATAAGCGGATTGGTCATATAAATGTACATAATTTGAAAAGTATGTAGTCAAAATAGATTGTGGATGGCTTAACAAAGTTTAAAGTTGATGGGATGCATAAAGCGTATACTTTATGTCAATTTGAAAAGCAATCAAAACATGCTTTTGCATTTTCACATGATAAACATGTATATAGGAAGCCACTTGACTTGCTCTTTTTTTATGTGTGGGATCCTATAAAGATTACAACTATAAGTGCCTACAAGTATTATATCTCATTCATTGATAATCATAATTGAAAAGTATGGGTATATTTTATATGTGAGAAAAATGAAGTGTTCACTCACTTTAAAAGCCTTAAAGCTTTGGTCGAGAAGGAGACATGGTTTCATGTAAAATGGCTAAGGTTGCATGGAGAGGGAGAGTACTTTTCCAATTATTTTTCTTGTTTTAATAGAAAAATGGTATTTAGAGGCAAAGTACATATAGATACACTATGCAACAAGATGGAGTTGTTGAGTGGAAAAATAGGCATATTATTGGGGTGGCTTGATCATTGATGTCTGAGAGAGAGACTTGCCTCATTATTATTACAATGAAGCCATTATTACTATTGTGTACATTATGAATAGGACACTTATGACTATTGTACATGGTATAATACTTGAGAAGAAGTATATGGGTGAAAAGCCAAATCCATCCTATTTGAAAGTATTTGGATTTATTACTTATGTGCATATTCTTGATGAGTTGCACAATAAATTGGATCCCAAAGCAGAAAAATATATAGTTGTGGATATTCTCTTGAGGAAAAGAGATACACATTCTATAACCTTGTTACACATGACTTGAGAGATAGTAGAGATATTTTTTTAAATGAAATGAGCTACCGGTATAGTAATGTGAGTAATATAATTAAGGCTAGTGTGTATGAGTGTGGCTATGTATAGTCATAGACATTGAGTGGGCATGAGTCTCCTAGTCATGAGTTTGTTGATAGAACTTGGAGTGGTAAGTTAGGTCATAGATCACTCCACCAAGTACATCACAAATGTCAAGGAAAGGCAAGGAGAAGGCTGGGACTCACATGTTATGATTGCTATATCATTAGGATTCTCTCATGTTCATGTAGACTTGGATAGTTTAGATGAAGATTTTGGGATTCCATTTATTAAGACATTTGGTGTGCGGACAGCACAAGAGGATGCTAAGACACTTGATAATGATCTAGGTCCATGTAGATAAACCTGAGTAAGAAAGTTGATGCAACCTAATTGATGTATGCTAGCTATGTAGCTCATCACTATGCATACAGGGCTAAGATTATACAGGATATATAACCCACTAGTTTTGAGGATGCAGTGGTGGATAATATGCATTAGGATAATGCTATGGATGAAGAAATGGCTACACTTAAGGAAAATGACACATGGGGTTTAATGCCTTTACTAGAAGGCAAGAAAGCTATTGGTTGCAATTGGGTTTATAAGATGAGACATATGTTCCATGGACCTTTTAAGCACTAAAATGCAAGGCTAGTTAACAAAGGGTATATGCAAACTCAAGGCATTGATTATAAGGAGATATTTGCTCTAGTGGCTAAAATGGCTACTGTTAGGGCTATCATAATAGTGGTTGCATTGAAGGGTTGGATCATGCATCATATGGATATTAAAAATACCTTCTTATACAAGGAGTTGCAAGAATAGGTTTATGTTGAGTAGCCACTTGGTTATGTGGATTATAGTTATCTTGGTTATGTATGCGAGCTTTGTAAGGTCTTATATGGGTTGAAGCAAGTATCTAGGTCATAGAATGATAAGATTGTGGAATATCTTGCTAGCATCGGATTCCATAGAGCATAACTAATCACTCACTTTATATACGAGAGTAATACTTATATTATGGTCATTACTATATATGTAAATGGCTTAATTATATTGGGTGATGATGACAGTGAGATCAACCATATGAAGAGTCTTCTCAAAGATAATTTTTAAATGAAGGATTTGGGAGAGTTGTCTTGTTACCTCAATAGAGAGATAATCAAGACTCCAAAGGTTATATGGTTATCATAGAGACAGTATGCATTGATTATGCTTAAAATTATGGTATGTTGATTGTAAGCCAATCTCCATGCATCCAGATATTAATGCTAGGTTAATGCACGTGAAGATGATGTGATTGAGGATGTTGCCATGTATAGAAAGATTGTGGGGAGCCTTATTTATTTGAAAATCACTAGGTCAGTTCTAAACTACATAGTTGGTTCAAAGAGTGAGTTTATGTAGCTCCCATGGAAGCCACACTTAGATGTACTGTGGGGTACATTGATCTATGTCAGGTCTACACTTGAGATCCATTACCGTTTCATTGGAAAGTAGGTTCTAGCATGTGATATTGAGTTGGTTTATGCCAATATAGAGATGGAGTTGAGACCCTGTCCCACTTCAGGATTATGCTTGGAGTACATGAGCTATGTTGACCTAGAGGGGGAGTATTGAGATGTTGATTTAGCTCCACATGGTCTAGCATCCACTACACGCCTTGGTGATGTGGTAGGACTTTTACTCACTTGCATGTTGGGTGACCGACATGGAGGACATGTCACTAATTCTATAGGTGGACTATACCCATGTAGTCTACCTTGGGTTATGGCACATTCATTGTGCCACCTCATCTATCGTTAGTAAGTTTACACTTAGAAATCATATGTACATATGTTTTAGTATTTTAATATTAGTCTTCTTTCATGTTGCAAAGTAAGTCTTTTTGTGTGGAAGAAGAATATGAAAGAAGAAGAAGAAGAACATTTCAACCATACTTCTTTGTATGCTCAAGTTCCCATTGTGTATGTGCTCTTGGTTGCTTCATCACTCTTTTCTTTTGTGTCTTTAAATTTTTGGTGTAGTAAAATAAGAAAAAATATAAATGTCATGAGAGCTTGGTCAAAGATCACCATTGAACTCCTCTTTAGCTCTAGATCACATGGTTGTAGGGGTTCTTATTGATTTGTAGTGTGGATGTATGTGCGATCTTGACCAAATTTTGAAAGATTATAGAAGAGCAAAGGGAAAAAGAAAGACATGCTTTCTCTATTTTAAGTGCTTTTCCTTCCAAAAAAAAAGGCAAGGCTAATTTGTGTCTTGCTTTGTTAGTTGTGCACCCTCCAAAAGCTTATTTATTTTCACCCTTTCTTTATTTCTCCAAAAGTAAATTAGATTTTGTGCTTTTTCTAGTATTTTCCTCTTTTTCCATCCATTATTTCATTGCATGAAAAGTGTGTTCTCATATGTTTCGTGTAAAACTATTCTAACACACTCTTGCTATCACATTAAGGTGCTATAAGATCGATTTCCTTGTGTTTAAATGTATGGATTAAATTTTCGTGTTCATGTTAGTGTTTAATAAGGTGTAAACGTGATAGTATGCTAACAATTCACTTTTCTTCAATGAGAACACTTATTCAAAGTCTTTTGAACCATAATCAAATTGTCTCAAAATTTCACATCGTTTATTAGTAAAGAGTTACAAAATAGGGATATTACATCCTCTCTCTTAGATAAATTTAGATGTCTTCATTTGAGGAGTTGCAGGTACTCTTTTCCAAGGATAGCCTCGTTTATCCATGTTGCATTTTGTTCAGTATAATTCTTTGATTGTACAAAGTATTCCCTTGAGACTTAACTTCTCAAAATTTTCTCGCTTGTGTCAAGGATCCTCTTAGGTTACATTTTGAGGATTGCTTAGGCTAGCATCGCTATTCACATCAAGTATCTGATTAGGATTAGGTGTCTCATATGGGATGCATTATGCACCTTTGAGATGAGGTGGAAATTTGAGCTTATAAGCTTGTTTTCCCATCACCTTGACCATCTCACTGGGTCCACAATATCTCAAACTAAGGTTCTTGTATTTCCCAAGGATAGGGAGCTCTTCTTAGGAATCACCCTTAAGAAAAGCACATCTCCTTCCTTGAAGGTACGTACATATTGTTCTGTAACATACTCGCCCTTAGTTGTGCATAGGGGTAACATTTAGTAGTCACTTAGGATTCTATTCTAGCCATCATTATCTAAAACCTACTAGGTTCCCAAGCTCTGCCAACTAGGTAGTCTTGGATCTACCTTGCAATGAACTATATGGCTCCATCCCACAAGGATCAACTTTAGGGGTTCCATGATCTAACGGTATCTAACAGAATTCTAAGACCCAACTAGGAAATGTCACTTTACCCAATCAAGAGCAAACTAATCTCATTGCACTTGGTTCAAAGAGAGTGAGAGACGAGGGGGAGTTGAGCTCGACCCCTCTATCCATAAGGCATAATCTTGACTTCAACTCTCCAAAACAATACTTAGTCACTTCTAAGACCTTGACTCTAGGTAGTTGTCATTTGACTCTATTTCCTAGTTTTGACATTAGAAAACCACCCAACTTATTAGGTTCCACCTAGTCATTGAGTGCTCCCATAATTCGGAGCGGTACTCACCCACTTTCCATGCATGCACTTATGTATATATCTAAACAAAATATGCTACAAACACTGTATACCATTTTCAATTAGCCCAATGCAACAAGTAAAATGTGGTGAGTATTGGTAAGTGATTCTCTCATCGTATCTAGTCATAGATCTGTGTGGCATGTGACCAGGCTAGCTCAGAGATAGTCATAGGCTTTGTAGGTCGAAATACTTGAAATAATAAGGATGTGTCCAATGGTCCTAACATCAAGTTCATAGAGTGCAACAATACACAAATTTAAACAATCCTATGTTCAAGCATCCCCATTGGAGGACTTATCCTAAGGTTAATTGATTGTGCACCCAAGTTGAGTCGAGGATCTCAACCACTTTAGTTGATTATGAGTGTCATGTATTAGAGATCTTTCCAAAAGAACTATATGAAGGAGAATGGTTATAGATTGGCTAGGAAAATTTTGGATAAAAGAGATGATTGGATAGATACTATATTTAAAAGAAATAGAGGGAAAGCATGTGGTTACTTCTTGAAGAACGATTTTCTATGGAATTTTCAAAATCAACTAGAGCCCCTTGGTTCTCACTTCATTATAAGGGGGAACCTTTTACATGTGACCTTCTACCTAGATGTTGGACAAGCACGTGTAGATAAACAAGAATTGGCTTGGGTGTAAGAGCCTTGGTATCGCCCTTGGGAAGTCGCAATGTTAACTAATTCTATTTGGCATCTAGAGCACATAGTTTAATTAGAATACTTCTTGATAGAAGACACGATAGGTGTTTCAAGTACTACCAAGAATCATTCATTTCAAGAATAGTTCATAAGATGATGCTGCCACTTTATTCTTCATAAAAGTATTTTATCACAAATCTAAACATAAGAACACATTCTCACTATTTAGTTCTAAATTGATTTGATCTCAAGTGTGTCAATTTTCCCTATGGTTGGTCTTTTGTCTCACATCCCTTGTAATCTATATATTTTCTAAGTCTCATTTTACCTTATCATTAGAGAATCTTATGCACATTATTTTCTTTTTTCAAAGATTGAATATCCATACCATCTCATTTATCTAATTTTATCTAACTTGCTTCTCTCGTTTTCTAGATAGTTTATTACTACGTAGTTTATTATAATTTCATCTAATTTTACCTTCATCAAATCTAATTTTGTTACTCTAATACTTTTTCCTTCCACATCCATATATAGTTATAAATCTGCTATCTTTAACTTCTAGCAATTAATATGGTCAAATCAACTTATTGAAGTGATTTGTCATTCTACTAGGACTTTGATATAATTTGCTTAAGTGCCCTTCTCACTAACTCACCAATAAGATTTACTAACAATTTTTCCAATTTTCTATTCAAGATTTCACGGGCAATTTCGTAAGCATTTTGTCTTAGTATGATAAATCCCATGACAATCTTACCAATATTTTATTTAATTATCATTTTAATAATTATTTTCTCTAAATTTTATTAGTTTACTTATACCTTTATTTATAATTTTGTTAGCATTCGCTAATGTATTTCAATTATAAATTTTTTTATAAGTCTATAAGAGTTTGCTTAAGTATTGTTCTTATTTATTGGTGAATTTTATTCAAAACTCATTGAATGATTATTTAATTATTTTTTATAATTTCTATTTAAATGAATTAACTTCCTAATCAAATGGCTCGAGAAATCTATAAAATTCTTTATAATAATAACTTTTTTCAACTTTAGTTGGATGGTCAAGTAGAATTCAATCTAAAAATGCTATGTGATCCCTAATTGAAATTGTGTGCAAGTTCAAAAAATGTTTTAAAACCCAAATAGTAGTTGAATGGGAGGCCAGAAAGGGTAGGCGAGTCTAACATCTAACACGTGGCTTTGTACTTGATAGCCTTTTGAAAATGGCCATGTCATGCATGTGGGGTTGACCCTTTGACCTATAGTAGCTTTTTAACTCAATACCTTACCACTCATGTAAGAACCCATGATGCTAGGCCATTTGGAAAATATTTCATACATCTTACATTTAACACATCTTTTCTTAATATTTTGATTGAAAACACTTTTCTTTAGTACAAAATCACTATTGTCTAGCATCATGATCTTTTAGGCTTATCACCCTTCTTGCATTACAAAAAGTAATCCCACACTAATTCATTTCTTATGAGGCCCTTTTTGAGATCAAATTTCCCTTAATGGATGCCATTCTACTTTGTAATCTCGAAAGCCTTTCATTTGCAATGTTATCCCCACTCCTTTGCTACTCACTAATGATTTAGGATACATTTGTCTTATAGAAAATCCAATGTAAGGTTGCACCTTCTTCAACTTATGTCCATGCCAAAAGATCTTTTTTATCTTCTTTCTACAAAGGAAGTATATATTTAGCCAACATTCAGACATTCAAAATAAAATTTCAATAGATTCTATGATCATTTGATTCTCTTAGTTAAGAAAAAGACAAAAAGCATTATGAATAACAATTGACCATTCTTTGTCATATATTTTGATAGAATTATATATTTCTAAAGTATTTAATGATTTTTTTTAGATTACAATATATTAATTTAGATACCATTATCTGCATTGCACAACTATTTTCCATTGCATTACTATATTGTGACATTACATGAGATCCAAACTCACTCCCATGCAAATTGTAAATATTGCAAAATTAGATAGAAATATCCACAACAATGTGAGGCTATGGGTACAAATCTTCTGTTCAGTTTAGGTAGAGATGATCCAATTAATTTAATATATGAGAATAAATCATCAAAGACATTTGGATTATATCATGTGTGTAAGAAAGTAAGTCTATCATAAAGTCGTTAGTTTTATTGCTTACTTAGGATAGTGAGGAGAGAGAAAATGGCTTTGTGATTAAAATATGAGCCAACTATACAAGAGATGGTCATGTCAATGAGGTGTGCAATTGGATCACCATGCAATATGCAAAACGTGGGAAAAAGTAAAGATATGAGAGCTCGTGCAACTCTGCTGGGAAGGGTAGAATCCGAGATTTCAAGCTTGGAGTAAATAAGAATAGCATAAAACTGGTGCAACATGTGTTTATGCATAGAGAGCTATATTTGGAACCTAAAACTTCAAATCTTCCAATGCATAAACCAAAATGTAATGATTTGATTTTTAAAGTCTTTCTTTTCTTAAACTTGGATTAAGGTTTTCCATTATAACATTTGTTCATTTTTCTTGTAGATGTCTATCACTCTAATCTTGAGGTATGGCAATCGGTCGAGTCTATTTTTGATGTTATTGATGAGATGTATGGCTTTGATTGGAGAAGAGATGTACAAAGGTAGAAAGAAGACACAACTTGCAGAGAATGGAATATTCTTCTATGGACATTCTTATATTGTCCCCATGTAGGGTAGCCAATGGGGATCAATATCCCCCCTTCCTTTGCCCAATTTTTCAAGCTCTTTTGCCAAGTCTAGCTACTAGTGAGGGGTATAGATGTAAAATATTTTCAAAGACACAAAAAACATTAAAACCTAGTATCTCAAGTAGGTTAAGCAAAGTTACTTTGTTCATGCCTATTAATATATTTTTTGACCTCTTTTTTAATGTTGAGATAAGAAGATCAAAGGCCATGCTTTCAGTGAAGAGAATAACATATAATCATGTTATACAATTTGTTGATGAGGAATGGGACTCTGGGACAAAAGAAAAAATTATATGTAAGATAGATCAAGACTCTATAGCTTGTAAATATATGATTGCTACTCAAAATTTCATCCTTAGTATTTATTATAGTAGATGGCATTATGTTGGTGTGGTAGTTTGGTTGCTTTAGACCAAAATCTTAATAAGTTTAGCAAAGATCCTATATTGGATCTTGATGTTTGGTACAATAAGGACATTATTGCAATCCTAAAGGTTAGATAATCATGTACGCTATATTAAGTGAGAATGGATTTACAGAATGAAGATATTGAACTACCATACTCATTTGTGTTTCAACTTAGTAACAAACGAGTAAGTTTTTATATCATATTATATCCACTTAGGTGTATATCTGCTTTCACTTTTTTTTATTAATAAACATTTATGACATTTTTTGAAATAGATATCAACAAGGAGAGAGAAGAATATTCAATGCAAGGATATTGAATAAAAGATCTCTTTACTATCAATATAAAATACATGTAAATTTTTGTGGCAAATTTTTATCAACCATCTTCATAACTTATACACACAAGGGCTTACAAGCAATGATGCAAAGCTGCTTCTTTTTTTGAGAGCTTTTCTTAGAATAAGGAATATCCTTTCTAGGAGTCCTTTTTCCTATCTTTGATGCTTTGGTTTCCTTGGGTGTTGAAGGCATAGCTTCACCTATTGAAGCTACAAGCAGCCCACTATTGTCCATTCTTGTTGGTTGTATACAATTGACTATTATGTACTTCATAACCTTTGCTCTTATATACCAAACATGCTCACTTGTATATCAATCCCTTATAAACTATCATATATTTGTAAGAAAATATTTTTAGTTCATTGTTATTTTTTACAATGGACTATTTTGCAATAAACCTCTATCTTAAAGTTTAGTATCTTTCACATTACCTTCATAAGTTTATTATCGTTGAGATAAATAAACTGAATCAATCTTCTGGCATTTACAATTACTCTCTAGCCAGAAAGAGTAACTATCATCCTGATGAGGACACTACAATCAACAATATAAAGTAAAAATATGAAACTTGTTTATAGTAGTTTTTAGAATAAATTTTATTATTATGTTCCAACCATATTCATCAAGACCTTACCACAACTTGTCTATATTGCATTGTTGCAAGTAAGTCAGAAGGCATGGGAGGCTTTTTCTCTTGCACTTCAATCAATCTCTTTATAGCTCTATACCAAAAAGGCAATGAAGATGACCCTCGCAAGAAGGTATTATTAGCTAACATATCTACTGGTCAAACCAAATTCCTACGAGACCTCATACCCTCTGCTGCTGGGAAGACCTTGGCTTTTTGAAGCAAGAGCAAGAACAAATTGGTTCAAAGGAGAGTAATTACAAAAGAAAGATCAAAATATTTAGAGTACCTGCAAAAAAAAGATCAAAATATCAAGGAGACCCTAGATTATATAACTTACAACTTGGCATTTCCATGGCTTCCTTTCATAGAATTGATGAGGAAACATTGCCTCCACAGAGTCTATTCCAATTAGGCTCCAATGAGAACTGAAAACAATCTTATTTCAATAATCTGGCAAAACAAGGTCTCATAAAATTTAATAAAATATCACATTACTTACTTTTCATTGTACGGAATTAGAAAAACCTCCAAAGTTTCAAAGTCAATTGAATTGAACCAATGATTAAATGCACTTGCATCAAGCTCACTCCTCATATAGTATGAGATAGATGGATCAAGAATCTCAATTTTTTGTTGTATATCAAGGGGGAGCTCATACATTACACACCTAGCAAAGGAATGGAGATAGTAAGCATCAACATGAAAGTCTATTGCTAGAAAAATATAGTGAGTAAAAACAAATTTTGGTATACTATACCTCATCTCCCAACAAGGAAAATAGAGGCATTTACTTCTCTCACTTTATTCTTGAGAATTTGAACACAGTTAGAGTTAAAAAATATCATATCAGATCTTTTGTTAATATCATTAGGTAAAAAGCAACAGACATTGAAGCCCTTAGGGTCAACCCTTTCAAGAAGGGTAGATAGCTCCTCTTCAAAAGGTGGGAGTTGCTCTTCTTCCTTCTTTCTTTTATACTCCCTCCATTTATCTACCTGCTCTTCATGGCATTTTCCTATTTCTCATGTAGTTTTGTGTCCTTTTTATGGGTGACATCTTAAACCTTAAGACATGGATCATCTTTCTTCTTTATATATGGAAGCACCTTTAAAATATTGAATGCCTTCACATCAGAAAGGGAGACTGGTTGTTCAAGGACCTTTGAAAACTTGTATCTCAATCTCCTGAGAATTATCATGTCTCTATCCATAAGTGTAAGCCTAGGTGCATGAGTAGCATAGATATAATAATCCTAGAAAAACTCAATAAAGAAATCTTATGTAGCCTCCTGAATACAATTGAGAGCTACCCTAGTCCATCTAAGACTATCAAAATTATGCTTGTCACAAATTTCTCTGACAAGCCTTTGAAAAGATAGTTTTGGAATTGCATTATTCAGAGCCTTCATTGTACTTCTAATCTCCTTTAGACATCTAACATGCTAAAAGAACCTTCTTCTTGGCTTTTATTTCCTTGTAAGTTTGAAAGGTTGGGAGGACTAATAAATCTTTGAAGCAAGACCTCTAGGATCAACTTTCTGCTTCCTTGCAGTAGCTTAGTTCTAGCCATTTGAAACATCCAAGAAAACAAATAATAACTCAATTAGGACAGATTTCCAAATTACTGATATAATGTTATCTACAATCACTTAGTAGCAAACAAACACAAATCACATAGCCTACCTCAAATTTCAATAAAACAATGCAGATCGAAGATGTATGAAACATGAAGTGGCCTTCTAGACAAGAGAAACCTATACCCTCTCATGTTTCACACATCACTTCTTTTCTAGATACATAATGTCATGAAGTTTTCCAAGTCTCACAATAGAACTATGGTCATCTAGCAAATCTTGCATCTTATTCTCAATGAGTTCAACCCTTGAAAGAATATCTATTTGAATGTTCACATTAATAATATTTAAATCTTATCCATCTCACTATTATCAATATTAATGGAAGCAAAATTATCCTTTTGTGTGATCTAGCTCTGTTGATCCATGATTTTATTTGAGGAAACTTGCATTCCTCGTGATGTATGAAATGCGAGATAACTCTTGTCCATGGGGAGAGCCATGACTAATTGTGTTTCATATGTCAGGCTCTTTTTGGGACTATTTGGCAAGATTTGTTCCATTGATTCAGAGCTAGTTCAGATTTGTTTAAAAACTTACATTTTTAAAGCCTTGGCATGTATACTATGTCAAAAGAATGGATCTAGAGCATGGCTATGGTGGCAGATAGAGTGAACTCATGAAGACATAGAGTTAAAGATAGAATGTCACATAAGTGAATTAGGTTCCAAGATTGAGACTTGGACTCATAAACATAGTCTTTTGTAGTTGGACAATGACTCAAACTCTCAGGTGAAAGGACAAAAGTACCATCATATTGCATTACTCATCTTGCAAGTACAATGCTTTATATTAGTTTAGTTGTTCCACTCTCCTAAGTGTGGATATGGGATTCATGACATCTCTTCCTAGAGCATACATCATTTGTTATTTTTGAATAGCCCCCCTCAAATGATGAGTTCCTACACTTGCTAGCTTTTGCCCCTACATGGTGACATGGCCTGGGAAACTAGCTTATAGGCAGCCTAGTCAAGTTAAAGCTTGAAACTTTACATCTTTGACAAGGGTTTTTACAAAGCAAATCCAGTAAGGGAAACATAGAGATCCACTATGGGAAAGACATATGAAAGATACAAAAAATTCCTTAGAAGAATATGTTAGAGTTGTTGATGGTAGCGAAAGCATCTTTTTTTTCTTTTTCTTCATTCATGAATTGGTTCTGATGGTGATCATTCTACATCTGCTATGCTCTTTTCTTGTGAAAAAATTCACTCGCTATATGGCCAATCTTACCACAATAATGGCATGTCATCTGATTTTTGTTGTCGGTGTTGAATCCTCAACCTTTTCCTTTGGGTCCATCAGATCCTTTGGTGTATAAGAGATTTTCCCTAGATGATGGAATATCATCTTTTGCATTGTTGTTCTTCTGTTTGTTCTCTTCATCAAGAAGAGAGTGCTCAATATCTTTAAGTGAGAAAATTGGAATATTACTTAGGGCGGACACAAGATTCTCATATGGATCCTTATTTACACTTGCAAGTAGTATGGCTATTGCTTCATCTTAATCAATATTCTTCTTAAGAGTTGCAAGCTAGGTTTTTAGGCTCTTGAACTTGTTAAAGTGTATGGTCATGGAAGCACTGTCTTTATATCAAATTTATAAAACTGCATGGGTAATTTTACCTTTGAATTCTTTGCTTGGGTACCAAACATCCTGTCAAGTTGCTTCCAAGCAGTTCTAGCATCTCTAATGCCAGAAATATGATGTAGCACATCATCACTTAGTCCTTAGGCAATGATGCCTAAAGCCTTGTTATTCATCTTTTTCCACTACTTTGTCTTGAGTTGTCTTGAGTTGGTCCTCTTCAACAAACCCGTCTTCATCATCTTCCTTCTTGCTATTTGCATCATCTTCAAACAAGTCCCACAAGTCCTTTCGCATAAGGTGGTATATGGTCTTCTTCTTCTAGACATGAAAGCCTTCACCATTGAATTTAGCTATTTGCTCAAGTTCACTCATTTTGAAGGAGGTCTTACCACGAGAGTACTCGAGTAGTGTCTATCCTTTTACAAAGGGGTTAAGACTAACAACAGATTTGATCAATTTGGATAGTACAATAAGCAACTAAGATGGGATCAACAAATGAGTTGTTCTTGAGTGAGCTTTGATCCAAGTGCTAAGAAGCACTAAATTTGGAGTATCAAGAGATACTATGCCTTGACTGTGCCTTGAAGACTGGATGTTGAGCTTGATAGTTGATGCTTGATGTTCCAATCTTCTTCTTGAGAATTTCTCTTGTTGGAAATTGATTAGACCTGGGTGTTTGAGGCTTCAGTGTGTTGGAATGAAGTGGAAACTAAAGTGTTTATGACCTTGAAGATCAATGGCTATGGCTTCTGAATAGGACCATTCAAGAAAGGGTCCGCAGCATGCTTAGCCAGGCTGGCTTACCGCAGCACTTTTGGGCTGAGGCAGTTACTACTACAGTGTATCTCATTAACAGGTCGCCTAGCAATGGTATTGACTTTCAGGTTGCAGAGGAGGTATGGGCAGGCAAGCCCCCCTCTTATGATCATTTGTGTGTCTTTGGATGTGAGGCATTCTGCCATGTGCCCAAGAACAAATGCAATAAGCTGGATCCTAAAATTTTCAAATGCATTTTCATTGGCTATGGAGATACAGGAGACATGGGTTACCATCTATGGGATCCACAGGCGCGAAAAGTGATCCGTTGCCCTGATGTCATCTTTCATGAGGACAAAATGCATATGCAGCCTGAGAAAGTAGTTGAGATATGTAGAGTTATCTTTCAGGAGAAGCCACCTACTCCCGCTCAGCCCAGATGCTAGACATGCTAGACATGCTTGCTCATGGCCCAGATGCTAGACATGCTGATGTTAGACAGGATGTCGGTCAGGCCAGCAGAGCCTGGATTGAGGCATTCTACTAGAGATAGACGACTTCTTGACCGTTTTGTGCTCTCTATGGATTATATACTAGTTACATATGCAGGAGAGCCTCTCACTTATGATGAGGCTATGCACAGGGGTGATTGTCACTCTTGGGAGAGGGCTATGCACTCTGAGCTTGATGCATTGCATAAGAATCAGACTTGGGATTTGGTTTCCTTACCTCAGGGTAAGAAGGCTTTGCCATGCAAGTGGGTATACAAGCTGAAAAGTACCCTTGGACACCCCAAGGCGGCATACAAGGCTCAATTGGTTGCTAAGGGTTTTAAGTAGGAGCATGGTGTTGACTTTGATGAAGTCTTTTCTCCTGTGGTCAAGATGACCACCCTACGCTTAGTCTTGGCCTTGGTTGCACAGCTTGACCTAGACTTGTACCAGATGGATGTCAAGACAGCTTTTCTGCATAATGAGATTTACATGGAGCAGCTTAAGGGCTTTGTAGATCCTAGCATGGAACACCTAGTGTGCAAGCTAAAGAAGAGTCTATATGGCTTGAAGCAAGCACCTAGGGAATGGTACCATAAGTTTGATGCATTCATGCAGTCACAGGGCTACAGCCACAATGCTATGGATCCATCCTTGTACACGAAGAAAGCCCGTGATGGTTCTTTACTGATTTTGGTACTCTATGTGGATGACATACTTTTAGCAGGGATAACTCATGAGGAGCTAGATGCTCTTAAGGCTCAGCTCAAGAAGAGCTTTAAGATGAAAGATCTGGGACAAGCCTCTCATATACTTGGTATGTGCATTACGCGCGATCGATCTCGGGGACTACTCTATCTGTTCTAGAGGGACTACATTCATAAAGTCCTTGAGCGCTTCCGCATGCAAGATGTTAAGTCTATTGGCTATCCATTACCTTCTCATGTGAAGGTTCACAGGCCGATTGTCCACAGATAGATGAGCAAAGGGCTGAGATGTCCAAGATTCCCTATGCATCAGCCATGGACAATCTTATGTATGCCATGATAGCCACCTGTCTAGATATAGCTTTTGTAGTCGGGGTTTTGTCACGTTATATGGCTACACCTAGCAAGAAACATTGGGATGTTGTAAAGGCTATCATGAGGTACCTGAAGGGCACAGCAGATATGTGCCTTTGCTATGGCAGCCAAGATACAGGAGTCATGGGGTACACTAACTCTAATTATGCAGGGCATGCAGATAGTAGGAAGTTCACTTCTAGCTATGTGTTCACTTATGCTAGAGGGGCTATCTCTTGGATGTCCAGGGTGCAGAAGTGTATGGCCCTTTCTACTACAGAGGCCGAGTATATTGCAGCCAACAGAGGCTTGCAAGGAGGCTATCTGGTTAGGCCGTTTGATTGTGCAGACCTTAGTATGATAGATGCTATGCCTACACTGCATTCGGATTCTATGAGTGTCATTCAGTTGGCCAAGAATCCGGTCTTCCATGAGAAGACGAAACATATTGAGGTGAGGTATCACTTCATTCGCGAGGTCATTGAGGACAGGTCTGTTGACCTTGTCAAGATTCTGACTAAGCAGAATCCTGCAGACTTGCTCACAAAAAGCCTCACTACCGAGCGCTTTGCCTTCCTTAGAAGATTGAAGGGCATTGGATGAGATGACATCTTTTTCCTCATCCTGTTGTGTATGTGTACATGTTGTACTGTCTTTTCTTTTTCTCTCTCATTGGGGAAGATTCGCCTTTAGGTGGGAGGTTGTTGGAGGTAAAGGCACCTCTGCCTAGCCCCCCGTGTATTACTACACTGACAGTACCCACCACTGCACACTGCAGGTGGCGGGCGCCCGTCACAGTCACTTATTCTTTATTCTTTTAGTGACAGTTTGAATAAAGGAAGGCCCCACACATTGTGGTTGTTGGAGTTCCCACTTTTGAGTCTCTCTCTCTCTCTTGGCTCTTACTCTCCATCTGCCATAGCTCTCACCGCCAAGCTTCCTCCTCCTGGGTTCCACTTCCCTTTCACTCAGCTCATAACTGAGCCCTCTCCAAAGCATTTGCATACAACAGTCCTCAAGCACCTTTGAAAGGGTATGGGCAAGCATTTAACCACTTACTAGCCACTTTATGTGGTGTCTTTGCAATCATTGAGGTTCAACTTGAAGCAAGCGCGCAATTCATGCAGCCTGATAGGCTATGTTTGCAGCAAACCGGCAGCACATGGTGCTCATTGACAACTTATAAGTGCTCAATGGAGTATTGGTGCACTCCTAGACAAAGCCACAGACAATGCTTGAGAAATGGCAAACTCAATGTCTCAATGCGTACCTTTCAAGAATCAATGGCAGGCTGCTTCTCTTCTTAGATATTGTGCCCTTCAAGTTCTTTAGGTCTTCTTCACAGCCTCCTGCCCCAGAGAGCCCATTCAAGATGGATGTGATACCATGTTAGAAGAGAGAGAGAGAGAGAGAGAGAGAGAGAGAAGGGTTGGAGCAACTGTGAGGAGCCGTATGCTCACACTCCCCTTTTCTTCATATTCCATAATCCATATAAATAAGGTGAAATACAACACTCTAAAGTCTGAAGTCTATAAGACCATTCATACCAAGTACAGATCGACTTATTTAATGTCCACATGTGGTATAGCTGGACAAGCTAAGTGTCGAGTACACAAAACCTAAAGATAGTAAGGCTGAGCTTGAAGTCTTAACACTAATTTCCTACCCTTACCCCCTCATCCCCCCCTCCCACGTGCCCCTTCCCACCTCCTCTCTTCCCTCCCCTCCCTCTCTTTCCTCCTTTTTCACTCTTCCCTTGCTCCCTCTTCTGTGGCCGCCACTGGACAGGGTCTTCAACTTGAGTCGCTACCCTTATCCATGTTGCCTCCCTCTTCCATGGATGCCACTAGAGAGGGTCGTGCACCCGAGTTGCCGCCCTTACCCCTCTGGCCTCCCTCTTCCGTGGCCGCCACTGGACAGGGTCTCGTGCCGCATCGCCGCGGTGCCCCCGCAGCCTGGCCACCGCCCCCCTAGTTGGCTCCCCGCGCTACCACTCACGTGCCGGCCTCCTCATCCTCCCTCCTCGCCGGTCTCCTCCCCTCCTCTCCTCGATGCCTACTCCTTCCCCCCTACCTCCCTTCCCTCACCGTCGTCTCCCTTCACGCCCCTTCCCCCAACCATCCTACCCGCCGCCCACTGCCCAACACCCACCCAGCCCATTCGCCTACCCACCCGACCACCATGGTACCCTCCCCCCACCACTTCTCATTTTACATTTTCCAAACAACTAATAATACAAACAAAACATAAATTTTTATATCACATCAAATTTCAAAATAATAATAATAATACTACTAATAACAAAAAAATAAAAATAAAACGTGCACTACCACCACACACCTCCCACTCTATATTTATATATTTATATATTCTTTTTTAAATCAAAAATGAAAAAATACAACAAAACACAAAAAACAAAAACACACATCACAATGCAACAACCACTTACTCCTACTACTCACACCACCACTTTTCCCTCATCTCCCCACCCCTCAATTTTTGGCTCTGCGTATAATTTTTCTTCTGTGTGTGACCCCTCTTTCCCCCATCTCATGCATGTGTGTCCCCCTTCTTAGGCCTTGTCTGCGTGTACGGGTTTTACACCTCGGTACGTGTGTTTGTGATTACGGTCCTTCAAGTGCAAGGACACGCATGTGGTTTTGTCTACGTGGTGATGAGCTTGCAGCTGTTCACGCACAGTCTACATCATTTGTGATCGGGCACGCAATTTCTTGCCTTTTTAATTTTTCAAAACAAACCATAAAAGCATTCAAAAGTTGTCTAAAGCTCATAAAAAATTGATCAAAATGCAAAAAATTATAAACAAATCATAGAAAAAAAATTCTACAAATTTTTAAAAATTTTAAAATATTTTATATTCATGGAAAATGCTAATGAAAAATTAAAAAAGTATTATAATATTCAACAAAATGGGTTAAAAATTCACAAACCTTCATTATGTCATATAAATTTTCTAAAAAATTGGAAAAATCCAAAAATAAATAAAAAAATTTACAATTACATTTCCATTATGATTATGACTTCTTAAATTACTTTTATATACCCCGTTCGGGCGCCCAAGAGCCCGGACGGTCATTCTCGTGCATGTTCCCCTGAATTTACCTTAATGTAACATTAAATATCCCTTTTAATGTCACATTCCACACTTATGACCTTAATGTGACATTTACGGGGACAGATTTCTTGAAAAGATGGAAGCACGAGACAGTCTATCCTCCCAGCCACGCCTAGATAAGTGCTGGCCCTCAAGCTTATCTCTTTGCCAGCCGTCAACTTCCTGGAGTCCTACTATTCCTGGACTCCCTTACTCTCTAGGCTCCCCTTAACCCCGTTCATATATATATATATATATAAACCTCCTTAACCCATTAAAACTTCATGAAAATTACTTAAAATCCTTTAAAAATCATCAAAATTAAAAACAAATTCCTAGAAATTACCCAATATTTTAGAAAATTTTCTCAATCATTTGGCCAAATTGCTATGGACTCTAACTTTGCATACACATTCAAAAATTATTATTTCCATTAAAAAACCTCTTAAATGAGTCATGTTCTTTTTGAAAAATCTTTTATAAAACTGAAAAAAAGTTGGCCAATTGTGAAAGATAAAGTGGATTCCCTATACAATTTTTAGTCACAATTTTGCTTATTAAAATAAACAAAAAATCCAACTTCAACATAAATACATTGAACAAGGCAAACAACACCACAAATAAAAACACAACCAACCACATTACCTTCAAAAAAATCATACTAAACCCTCAAAACCCTTTTATAAACAATAATAATAAGACAAAAACACAAACAAAAACAACAACGAACTATACACTTATTCACATGGTATACCTCATTTATACTCCTTACATATGTTCCTTTTATTTAAAACAAAACCAAATCCAAGCCAACACATTCCATGCAACATAAATGGATAAGCAGATGAAAATTGTAACACCTCACTACAAGCATATTGAAAATATTTATATGGTGTTTTTTTCTTTTTCTCTTATGTCCTAAAGTTTTCCAACTAGCTAGATTTTTTGTTGGCTTTCCTAGTGATTGTATCATGTTAGTGGATGAGTGTGCATTCTGTTTTTAGTTGCATATACACCTCTCCTAGGTATTTCTTTTCTTTCCTTTTCATTTTTGCTACCCCAAAATCATGATCACCACGTTTTTTCATGGGTATCTACGCCACACACATACATTTTTAAATTAAAATCCATCAGTCATTCACTTAGCACGTGCTTTGTGCACTATAGACGCGTTAATTTTAATTAAAAATGAACGTCTCGTCACCAAAAATCATGTGCTAACAAAAAAGTGCCCAACACACAATTACTTTTAAATAAATGAATTTGCATTTAGAGACCCTCGGTCAAGGTCCAAAGTCTGGGTTACGCTAAAAGCACCATGTCAAACTTAGTAAATTTTAAATAAATGATAACAAGAAACCACTATTTTCTTTTTTAGGTTTATTACATAATAGAATTTTACTCATTATTAATAATTTTATTAAAATGAATCCTTCATTATATTTCTTTCCCTCCCACTATGCATTTCCCTTGTTAATGAACACGCTTCATGGGGATGGGAATGGTGGAGTCTTGTCTAGTCCCTCTTGTCGATTATGGTTAACAGTTCAAGTGTCATGTTGGTATGATCAGTTCTTATGTGATTCTTCTTTTTTTTTTTGCTCATGTTGACGAGTCAGGGTACAATATGTATTTTTCTTTTTCTTTTCTACCTGATACAAGGATTCAAGGTGTCTATTTATCTGCATCACATGAAGCTTTCAGTTGCACGTGTATAGAGGTTATGTCGGATTTTTCCTAGGATGTGGACTGCTTGGGGTGGTTAGTCAATCAGTTAAGTTGTGTGAGTTCATTATGATCAACATCTTATCTATTCCTATCCTCTTGTTTTATAGGCATTCATTGTGACTGTCTGTGTGTGTAAACCATCTAAATGGCACCTCAAACCCCTCCCCTGATCTAGTATGTGCCTTTGGTATCGCATGATTATTCATTGTTGCTAGATTCGGACCTCGTTGCTAAAGCAGGATTATCCAAGTTTGTGGGCCTTCCCTTACCGCTAGTTTGCGATAATCATGACATCTATGATCGATTTTTAACTTCTTAGAGTAAGAGGTATGATCCTGTTTGTGGTATAACTATTCTTATGACACCTAATTACTACAGAAGCAGGCTCCATATATTTTGGATCCAAAGACGGTTATTACCACATCAAGGGTCAGTGTCTTTATGGAAGCAGTGTGCCAAGGAGTTATTCACAGCTTCTCGTATGGTCCTGAAAGGTATTACCATTGATTGGAGTACCTATCTCCTAGCAAAGATGGATCAACATTTCATCAAAGCTACTAGAGGAAATGTGACTAATGTCACATTTGGTTCGTACCTTTATGTATTCCTGATGCATGTTGCCCCTACAAAGGAAGTCCCTTTACCTCTAGTTGATCCTCCAAAGGTTTCTCCTCCTCCTAATGAAGATGATGATGTGATCATTGAGGATGATGATTCTCCCCTGCCTCTAGTCATTCAAAGAAAGTGTCTGAAGTGAGCTGCTGAATCAGCACCAGTTTCTACTCCTCCAATTCTAGTTACAATTCCTACTCAATCTTGCAGCACATTGCCTGCCTTTCAACAAATGCCAAATCTTTTCAGAGCCCATAGGGATGATATGTTAGAAATTTATATTCCTTCTGTGCAATTCCTGGTAATGGGAGATGCCATTCCTTTTTTGTGCAAGGATATCCAAAGTTCAATTGAAGTTTTGGTTACTGGTTGTATCCATCATCTTTCTTCTTCTTTTTATGAAGAAGTTCAGCAATATAAGGAGGAGCAAATAAAGTGAATGATGAGTTAGATTTTGCTCAAGAGAAATTTTTTGTCCTCTATATCCAAATGGAGCAGCAAACTAAGGTCATGGATACACAGAAAGATGAAATCTCTTCTTTGATAGCTCAGTTGGTAAACACTCAGTCCCAAGTTGTTGTTATAACAGAGGAGAAGGATAGGTTACAGAAGGAGGTTCAAGAGATGAAGGTTGTGATAGCTACCCAAATAGAGAAGCTTAAATTTGCTACAACTATCCTAGACTAGAGCAACGCTCAGATTCAACAACTCAAGGATTAGTTGGCTTAGTCTTGCTCTTCTTCACACATTCCTATGCAATCAGTTCCTTCTTTGTCCCCTACAAACTTAGTAGTTCTTCAAGGACAAGCCACATTATGCCCTTTGTTTCAGGCCAAGGTAGAAAGACTTCAGTCTCAAATGGATTTATTGTGCTCTTCATTTGAGCAGTCCCAAAAATGTGTTCCTCCATATTAATCCTTTTTTGTGCATTATCAACAACAAAAATTGGCATTTTACATTAAGCTTTCCACAATGGATTTACCTCTCCCCAAAGGATGGTTGGAGTGGGGCCTGGTCTTCCACCTTCTTAACTAAAGTAGTCCAAATGGTTTTTGAGGACTCTGTGACTTCATATACTATGCTTTTGTCTTATATGTATTTGAGAGGTGATTTGCCGATTCCAAATGATGAAGATTTGTCTTGGTATATCAGGGATGTGGTACTACAAGCTGCTTTGTATGTTAGACATTTGGAGTTGCATATAGATGAGATATTCAGTGTTATTCCTCCAAAGTGGTTGATTGTCCTGAGATTCCGTGGCATACCATGATTGACTTTGTCATTTTGAATCAACGCCAAATCAAAACTTCATCTCATGCACAACACATTAATCAATTGAGTGTGGATCTTTTAGCCCATCTTTCCAAGCAACCCCCATTTGATTCCTCCTTCTTTGAAGCTTATCATTATAGATCCGCCTTAGTTCCATTAGTACCTTGTCTCTTTCATTATCAACAAATGGCCCATAGGTATGACACTTATCTTTCCCTTTATCAATCTAAGACCCAGGTCAGTTTACCCCTTCTCTTTCAACCCCAAGGTGCTTCTCAAATTCCTATCTTTACTCATTGTTCTGTTGTTGAAGATAGTGCCTTTTCCCCTCCTCCTTCTTGTCCTTCCCTATCTAGAGTGTTTCTCTCCACTTTTTTTGCTTATCTATTAACACCTTTCTTAACAAATTCTCCTAAATTTTCAACTAATCCCTCTTTAGCTCATTCTTCATTTTACGATTTTTCCTACCTATCTCTTCATCCTCTTTTACTAATTTCTCTTCCATCTCCTACCACTTCTATTCCTCATCCCCCTTAGTTGGTTAGTGGATATGTAGGTTTTGATCAGAAGATTCCTAGAAGACGGGGGTGGAGTTCAGTTGATTCTCTTACTAGACCTAAGATTAATTGGCCATTGATTTCAGGGGAGTGGACGACTACTAGTCAAGCATATTAGAATTATCTACATTTTGCTCAACAACATTCTCAGTCTACAGATCTTTCAATGAGACTTGGTACCTGGCATATATGCACATGCATTCACATAACGATCCAAAGTCCATTCCAAAATTGTGCAAGAATGTGAATGTGAACATTTATTCCCAACAATTGGATATATTGTACTTTCATGCTCTTTGTTTTCCTAGCAGATATCTTATCTTGCTAGAGAGGATGTATTGCCTTCAGTTTTTCCAATATCCTCCAAAGCCTTTTGTGGATGAATCCTTATCCATGGACCATTTTCTCAATCTCCAAGCTTGTAAGAGGAATCATCTTCATTAATACCTCTCGATGTATCTTTCATGATTCATAATGATATATCTCTCTTTGCCATTCAAATGGTTGTTTTTTGTTTTGTGTTTGTGTTGTGTGTTAAATATATGTGATGGGTTCGTGGTGGTTGGATATTCAATTTGTTCAAGAGCTATATTTTTGGAGATTTGCAGTGATGGTGATGGTGGATGGATAGCTCCAGATGCAAAGATGCATAACCTCTTATATTCTTTACGAGTTTTTCATGAACACCATATCAGGGAATATGGAAATTTCCCACAAGTTTGAGACACGTGGTCAAATCTTTGGATTTGTCATAACTTGAACACTATAACTCCAAATTGAGCGCTCTATAGCTCAATACATTCCATTTTTCAAGCGCTTTCCAATGATAGGTTGCATCATATGGTTTTGAGAAACTTATGGGCATGTTATCCAAGTGCCACCTTTTTAGTATTCAAAAAATGGAAATTGGAAGATTCCCAAACTCACTAATATTGTGTTCATGATTTCATGTTGTTCATAAGATGTGTTAATGGAGAAATGGTTTTCATTTCATTGTATTCTTTATTAGCTGCAAGTTATAAGTTGGGGTCCTGATTGGATGGTGTTTCCTAAAGATTATTGTTGAAGTTCAAGTTGAGCTATTTGATGAACTTATATTCTCTTTTTCCTAGATCACGAGGATGCTCCCTCATCAAGTGGGATATGTTGAATGTTGAAATGATCTATTTTTTTGTTGATTTTTTTGTTTTTGTGAGCTGAATGGTTGATTTTACATGATTATTGATTGGTTTGGAAGTGTTTTAAGAGTGTTTTGGATAGGGTGAAATGGTTTTGATAAGCTCATGATGTTTTTCAGTAGAGATATGAGGTTATGTGATGTTTTGTTATGTTTGTTGATGTCCTGATAGTGTCTAGTTGGTTCTGTTTTGCTTTTGTTTTGTTCTATTTTTCTTCTTTATGGAAGGATAGAGTGGTGATTGATGAAGTTTGAGGCTGTTTGAAAGCTCATTGAATGGTTTTTGATGGTTTTGATTGGTTTTAGCTGAGCTAGATACTTTCTGTTGACCTTCTGTAACCCTTTGTTGTGCTTCTATAGAGCTTCTGTACATCCTCTGTATGCCTTTGTATGTGTTCTGTTGGATGAGTGCGCAGTATGGGAAAGTTTTCTAGCCTTGGAAAGAGATGAATGCAAGTTCAAAAGAGCTCAAAGAAGCGGAAGAAGCAGCTACTGAAGACTCAAGTAAAGACTGGAGTGAAGTGACAATGATGAGCTATGAAGAGTCACTGTAGTGGGATGAACACCCCAACTCTTTTGCATGCAAAGAATAATGCATACACAATAAAAGGTTTCTCTAAAGTGCATACACATCTAAGATTGTTGCATATAGCTATAACAAGCATCATGTCATGCTAGTGCTCAATGATGGTGTAATAATTGCCTTTATCTAATCTTGCATGAAAATAATTGAAAATTTTTAGGGGATAACTCCTGAGTGTATGCACTTGACAAGTGCAATGTGAAGTACTTGTGAATTCTTATTTCCTGTGATGTGTAAGGATATTGATAAGAAGGTATACGTATTTCAAGATATCCAAAAACTTCAATTAGAATCCAATTCTGATCTGTCCAAGAAAACACCAATCTTGACCAAGTCAATCAAGTTCTCAAGCACAAGAGATTAAAAAACAATGTAAAAAATAATGCTACTCTAAGTAGACACAAAAAATTTAGCTAAAAAGCAACAAGATAGATAGTAACACGAATAGCTAAGCACAAAAAATCCTACTTATGAGATGTTTTACTAAGAGTTTTTTAGTTTATGCGGATATACGTGACAATGTATCATATATTAATATGGATCTAAATGGTTATTGAACGTATTACCCCATGCTAAGCTATGGCTAGAACTAAAGCTACTGTAAGGATGCAAAAGATTGATCTTAGGAATATTACTTGAAAGATTCATTAGTTCTCCAAGCAATGAAAAAAGTATAAGAGGAGATTTTCACATGCTATAAGATATCTTAGAGAGATCAAAAAGGCAATGAAGGCTCTTGATAATGTAATTCCAAAGTTGTCATTCCAAAGGGTGGTCAGGGAGATAGATTATAGGAATAGTCACAATAGTTTAAGGTAGATAAGGAGTGCTCTCAATTGCATCTAGGAGGTTACAGAGGATTTCTTGATTGAGTTTTTGAAGACATATACATCTGTGTTACCCATGCACATAGGCTAATCCTTATGGATAAGGATATGCTTGCGTTATAAGAAGCTTCTAATATAGGTTCCCCAAGGTCTTAGAGCTAAAATCTCTTACAGATGACAAGATATATAATATTCTTGATGTGCCACCATACAAGAAGAAAAAGGAGGACACATGTCCTAAAGTGGAATATTTCACACATCAGAGAGGAACAAGACTGTATGAGAAGCATGAAAAGGCTACAGAGGAACAAGTAGAGAAATGGAGGAAACACAAGAGAAAGAAAGTAGAAGAAAAATAATAAAAGCAACTAGGACTCCTCACTATGGTTTTTTGGTTTGGTTTTTTTTCTAGCTTTAAAAGAGCTTATTATATTAAATTATTTATCTATGTTGTTTCTAGATCTCATTGGATTCTAATTGCCATAGTTTGTGTTGATAAACAATATTTTTTTCTCAATTCTTTGAAAGGAATCTATGGAAATACTAAGATATAAGTTGGATAATCCAAGGTTCCTTGATCACTTAAATTTTTATTTGAGCACACTAAATTTTATTATTTTTTTAATATAGAGATACAAAAATATTAATTGAAGTGCAATAGAGAAAGCCTCCTATGCCTTCTAATCTACTTGCACAAATGGAGTATACATAAGTTGTGATAAGTTTTTAATCAAAATATATCAAGATATTTGATTCCATAAACTACCATAAATAAGTTGCATAATTTTGCTTTGTATTGTTGGTTGTAGAGCCCTGATCAAGGTGATAGTCAACTTGTGGTTGGAGGATATTAAAATGTCAAGAGATTGGTTATGTTGATTTTATCTTAATGATGTCAAATTTATAAGGGTAATGTGAAATGTATTTAACTTTAAGATAATGTTTCACTCAAAAGATAATGCATGGCAAAATAACACAGAACTTACATTCTTTTCTTTCAAATATGTGATTGTTTTTGAAAGATTGGTACAATAGTGAGCATGTTTGGTATATATAAAGCAAACCTTTTCAAATACATAATTGTCAATTTCCCTCAACACCTAAGGCAACCAATGCATCAAAGAAATGCAAAAGAACTCCTAAAAAGGATATTTCTCACACAAAAAGAAATAGCTTTTGTATATTGACTTGTAAGACCTCTTGTACATAGATCATGAAGAAAGAAAATACAAATTTGTTGCAATATCCAAACTTGTATTCATATTGAAAGTAACATTATATTTTTTTCAATATCATTGCACTATATATTTTTCTCTGTCCTCTTTGATATCTCTAAAAAATTTAGCATAAATATTTAACATTCAAGAAGTGGAATTAAATATGCATCTCCTATATGTAACTTGATGTACAAACTTATCCATTTGTTATTAAGTTAGAATGCGAATAAACATGATAATTTAATATCTTCATTTGGTAAATCCATCCTCACTTGATGGTGCACAGATCGGATGCCGTAAGCGCGCATTGTGAGCGACAGAAGTCCCTAAGAACAAAAGAACTCTACTTTTTTCACAAAACTCAAGGTAGAATGCATGCACGACATGAACAAGAGTCCAATTGGGTGCAATCTCCCCCCATGCCTTGTGTGAGCACTCCACAAAGCATGTATTTTATGTATTAATCATCTTCAAGCTCAAATAATAGCCCAAATTACAAAATAGCACGCTTTTGGCTTTTGAGTTTTGCTTTTGGCTTTTGAGTTTGCGAGCGCCCAAGAAGTCAAGCATACCCAATACAATGTCCAAATACAAATATCATAATCGTGCGTCCATGCGCATACAAAAATAATAAATAAATATCCAACGCCTTGATAAATAAGCGCGACAAAATATAGGCACCATGCCTAAGGTATGTGCCCATCAAAATATCGGTGATAACTCGAATACACGCTATCCTCCAATGCTTTTCTCCGCCACTGCTACTATCTCTACACATCAACTAAAGCATTCACAATCGTTAGTAAAATAATACAATTAAACCGACAAAAGTGAATACCTAGCAGTCTTCAGTATATAAATAAATTAATTGGTTAGAAATCAATCCTAACCTTAATTTATCACGAGTACGCACTCTAAACTCATAAACGTTTATTAATTTAATATGTATTTTGCGGAATCACCCGCTATAGAATCACCCACGTACACACTAAATTAACGAAACGCCCGAAAAGGATAGGCGTCCCTATCAACTTCTCTCACAAAGAATCCACTTTGTGTATGAGCCCCGGTAATCAAAGTTTACGGAATCCACCGTAAAACCTCACGGAATCCACCATGGCACAGAATCCACCGTGTAATATACCTCCTAGCATCATACCCCCGGGGTGGGATAGTAATTGTCCTCAATTGCTATTAGCTCAATGTGGAGCTAACAGAGTGGGGAAAGCATTTAAGTCTCTAGCGTGCATCCATTGGACCTCTTCAACTGGATGGTTTTTAAACTTGACCAAATATCTAAAATATCTACGGCCAGTTCTAGTGGTCATAAAGTCAGTATCTATAATAGCTTCAGGCTCAAGGATTTCAATCTCTTTATCTAACAAAGGTGGGTTTTCATAGACAAGGCGTACAGGTAATTGGCCTCTAAAGGGTCGTAATAAACTAATATGAAAGGTGTTGTGAATTTTCCAATGTGGTGATAGTTCTAACTTAAATGCATTGTCATTGATTTTATGAATAGTCAGTTTGATGACTACTTTCATGAAGAGACATACGCTGAAAAAGACAAAATTAAATGTGTCACTAATCAGAGCATTGATTGTCCCACTACTTGGGAGAGTTTCAAAAAGAAATTTTTGTAGAATTTCCTTCCTCCTCAATTCCATGAAAAAGCCATAAAGCAATGGGATCTTCTACAGCAAAGAGATCGTGAGCCTATTTCTCAATACACTGAACACTTTTGGAATGCCTTACTGTAACTCCGAATGCTTGAAGACGTACCTGAAGCGACTCACAAACGCAAGTTTATGTCTGGATTACTTGGACATTACTATGCTGAAGTCAATATGTTTAAGCCTGCAACCCTTGAAGATGCAATTTCTCTGGCTCATGACACTGAAGACAAGATTCGAGGAAGAGACAAGCATCCACAACAATTTCAAGCAAATGGTAACTATGGTTCCAAGCAATTCAATTCAAATTTTAGAAGATTCAATCAAAGTTGTTTTCCTTCATCATATTTCTGTAAGTCTTGGACAAAACCACCTGCTTTGACATCAAATACCAATCCAAACCCTAAGCCATCCTCATTGCCAAATCCTAATATTCCTAGACTTCCTGCCATTGCTAACAATGTATCTAAAGCCAAACCTATAGTGTGTTACAAATGCCATCAATCTGGACATCTAGCAGCCAATTGCCAATCGAAGAAGCCACCTGTCCATATCAATTATCTTGGAGCAATGGAAGATGAAGAACGTGAGGAAATGCGTGACTTTACGGAAGATGAAGATGACATTGCTACTCCTTCGGATATTTCACCAGGTATGCAAACTCCACATTCGTTGTTGACAATGAAATGTTTAGTACATGGAAAAGAAAAGATTATTTTGCATGATGATGGTAGTACACATGATTTTATTTCTGCAAAGTTAGTGAAAGAATTGAATTTACAAACTGTTTCTACACACTATCGCATTAAAGCAGCATTCTTAGGCACAAGATATAATGGAACACAAAAGGTGCATGACTTAGAAATTAAAATTGGTGAATACACTGAACGAAGGAATTTCCTAGTTGTACCTTTGCAGTCCAGTGATATTATCCTAGGTACACCTTGGCGTCATCAGCATAATCCTGACATAGATTATTCCATGCATTCAATTAAAATTTATTTCCAAGGAAAACAAATTACATTGCATGGTATGCACGCATCTAATAATTTTCCACTGCTTACTCATACTCAAGCTAAACGTGCATTACGTAAAAGTAGTAAATCTTATTTAATTTGGGTGAATGAACTTCAAGCTAAATAAAAACATATGCATCCTAGGCATAGACAATTCCTTGCACAATTTAAAGATTGTTTTGCTGAAGATTTACCACCTGGACTACCTCCTTCACGTCCTGAAGATCACAAAATAGATTTAATTCCTGGTACACAACCACCATGTAAAGCACCATATAGGCATAACCAGATTGAACAGAAAGAAATTCAAAATCAAGTAGAAGAATTGCTAAACAAAGGATTAATTAGACCTAGTAGTTCTCCATTTGGCGCACCTGTTTTATTGGTAAAGAAGAAGAATAATACTTATCGCATGTGCATTGATTATCGTGCCCTAAATAAGATTATTGTAAAGAATAGATATCCAATTCCTAGGGTAGATGATCTTATGGATAAACTACAAGGTTCTGTCATATTCAGTAAGATAGATCTTAAAGCTGGTTATCATTAAGTGAGATGAGATAAATCTGATATATTCAAAACTGCATTTAGAACACAATTTGGACATTATGAATTTCTAGTGATGCCTTTTGGATTGATTAATGCACTTGCTACATTTAGCCGAATGATGAATCGCATATTTTTGAAATATCAACATTGTGTTATAGTATTCTTTGATGATATCTTAGTATTCAGTAAAAATGAGAAACAACATTATGAACATCTGTCTTTAGTTTTCAAGTTGTTGAAAGATAATCAATTGTATGCTAATCCAGAAAAGAGTGAATTCTTTCAAATAAAAATTGAATATCTAGGACATATTGTGTCATCAGAAGGTATTAAGGTTGACCCTAAGAAGATAGAAGCAATATTGAACTAGCCCATACCCAAAAATGTGCATGAGTTACGTTCTTTTTTAGGTCTTGCTAGTTTTTACAGGAAGTTTGTGCGAAATTTCTCAATGCAAGGACAGTCTTTCCATCTCGAGTTCCATTGAAAGTACGGAACTTATCTTTGTTTCTTTGCAGATGGATTGAGCTTCGAGTGTCGCATCGATGGTACGTCGGATAATATCTTCGGGTTGCGGTCCATCTTTGTCGATAGTAGATCGTTGCAAATTGGCTAGTTGAACTTGCAAAGCTTGTCAAGCTCTTCGTTCTTCATCAAGCTGCATCATAATCAAATCCAATTTTTGTTCCATCGTAGGTTCAGGAAGATCGCCTTCAGCCATTAAATCGTCCATATTTTGTTCCGTCATCCTGTAAAAATCCAAAAGACCTCACACTCTCAAAATCCAATTAGCAAGATGAGCGTAGCTCAAAGTCGGGTATACAAGGCTTATAGATTTTTGTTTGGCTTTGACGGTCTTCGACTTTTGCGATTGTGGGATTTGTAGTCTTCGTAGAAACTGCGTATGACCTTCTGCGTGTGTTGAAACTGGTTCAGCAAGTCTGCATATGTGAACGGAGTCTTCCTTATGGGAGTAATTGAGATAAGCCGATTTTGATCTCTGTAGACTTGGTGAACTTGCAGAAGTTGTAGACTTGCAGAACTTGTGTGATTGAACTTTTGTGAACCTTAAATGACTTAGGCTTAAGAGAACGTAAGCTGACTGAGTCGTCGAAATCTGAGGGGGGGAGGGGGGCCGTTTTTTGTGCCGCCGAATCCGTTTAGAAGGTGCCGTGGCCACAGTCGTTGAAGTTTATGGGCTTAAGCTTTATTATTAAGCTTAGTAATAATCAAAGCTTTTAAGCTTTTTAAAGATATAGAGCTTATCTGTATTCTCTATTACAAAACGACTTGATGAAGGAGATATTGACATCGTCCTCCGCTTCCTCAGGCCGGTCCTTCGCAATCAGAGGCTGTAGACAGAGGTTCTTAACCGCCAGGAATCCACCCGTATCGACCGTTCGCGATGAAACTCACTACAGTAGAGCTCGATCATTCCAAGAGCTCCGCCTTCGTGCAAGATGGGTAGCGATTGGAAGCTTTTGATCTCAACTTCGCTCTGATACCACTGGTGCACAGATCGGATGCCGTAAGCGCACGTAGTGAGCGACAGAAGGTCCCCAAGAACAAAAGAACTCTACTTTTTGTACAAAACTCAAGGTAGAAAGCATGCATGACATGAACAAGAGACCAATTGGGTGCAATCTCCCCCCATGCCTTGTGTGAGCGCTCCACAAAGCATGTATTTTATGTATTAATCATCTTCAAGCTCAAATAATAGCCCAAATTACAAAATAGCATGCTTTTGGCTTTTGAGTTTGCTTTAGTGCCAAATAGAAATAAAGCTAATGGGCGGGCACCCAAGAAGTCAAGCATACCCAATACAATGTCCAAATACAAATATCATAATCGTATGCCCATGCGCATACAAAAATAATAAATAAATATCCAACGCCTTGATAAATAGGCGCGACAAAATATAGGCACCATGCTTAAGGTATGCGCCCATCAAAACATAGGTGATAACTCGAATATACGCTATCCTCCAATGCTTTCCTTCGCCACTGCTGCTATCTCTACATATCAATTAAAGCATTCACAATCGTTAGTAAAATAATACAATTAAACCGACAAAAGTGAATACCTAGCAGTCTTCAGCTACATAAATAAATCAATTGGTTAGAAATCAATCCTAACCTTAATTTATCACGAGTGCGCACTCTAAACTTATAAATGTTTATTAATTTAATATGTATTTTGTGGAATCACCTGCTATGGAATCACCCATGTACACACTAAATTAACGAAACACCCGAAAAGGATAGGCGTCCCCATCAACTTCTCGCACAAAGAATCCACTTTGTGTATGAGCCTCGGTTATCAAAGTTTATGGAATCCACTGTAAAACCTCACGGAATCCACCGTGGCACGAAATCCACCATGTAATATGCCTCCTGGCATCACTTCATGTGGTATAGATGATGACAAAGATATGTTGGATGAGGCTAAGTGGAAATGGACTAAGGTGCATGACCTGAACTTAATGTATAATTGGGTCTTAGTCAGCAATGAGGGAGAAGCTAGAGATGAGAGTCTAGGAGATGATGAGCAGTCAAAAGGTGACGGTTTTGACAATGAGTACAAGACTGCCTCTCTGTTTAGTGAGGAAAGTGAAACTCGCAATCCTCACTAGAGGAGGGAGTCCCCCTTGGTGATCGTATCTCGGTGGGTGTGTCTGCATTCTAAGCAAGGGCGTTGCCGGCGGTTGGGCTATCCTTGCATGTTCATAATCTATTGCTCCCACGTGCTCCAACTAGGAGCAATCACACTCCATCCATGTGACTCCCCTCTCGATCTTGTAAGCACTCCCTTTCTAAGGCTTGGAGTCCGCTCTGATCTACTTTATCACCTTTTCCTCAATGGCGTACTCTACGGTGTCTATTTCTTCCTTGCTTTCCTCACTAATGGAGAGGCAGTCCTCGTACTCATCATCGGAATCAGCCCCTCCTGACTACTCTTCATCCCCTAGAGTCCATCTCTAGCATGTCCTTCATTGGTGTCTAAGACCCAATTGTATAGTAAGTTTAGATTGAGCACCTTAGTCCATTTCCACTTAGGCTCATCCACCAGGAGGTCCCTGAGGGGCTTGAGATTAGCTGTGAGATTTCTAGTGAAATTGCTTGTCAGATACTCAAGGATCTCATGAAGTTCTAGCCTATTGCTAGGAACATGGAAAGAGATAGGCCTAGGTCAGCTGCTTGAGCTCCTAGCCATCATGCAGAGTGGCACTGTGGGCTCCCTCTTTGACACACTCGTAATTTTTGCAGCCTGTTTGTACGTCGCCTCTTCATTTGAGAATGGGATATCGATGGTTGCTAGGACGTGCATCCAATCTCACCCATCCTCAGGACAAGGGATATATTTGGTCAAAGATTCATAAGACTTCCTTATTGGTGCATCACCCAAGCAAAGATGGCATCTAAGTTGAAAGGATTCATCTTCCAATTGTCCATCTTGACCCTCACTGCTTCCATTTGGTTTCCTAAGAAGATTAGACCATTGCCCCAGTCTTCAATGACTCGAGCATTCCACATCCAAGATAGGCCTAGCAGAATATCATAATCCGCTCTCTACATGACGATGAAGTTCACAGAGAATTGGACACCCCCAATCCTCATTGGCCAATTCTTCAGGACTCTGAGTGGCCTTACTTTCATTCTGTTGGCTAGAGTGACATTGAACTTAGCGGTTTTAACACGTGGGTTTCCCCAAGCCTAGAGCACAGCATGGCTCAACACACTCACTCTTGCCCCAGTATCTACGATTCCCTTCCGTGATATATCTCCTAGGGCTAGGATAGGCAAGATTGTGTGCATCTCAGTGCCTTCCTAGAAGGCGTTAACGTGTAGTGACTTTGACACCGAGTGCAGCATCAAGTTGGGTATTTGTGTGACTGCATCATGATCCTACAAGTCAACGGCAACATGCTCCATTGATTCTTCCACCCAATGTTTCAACTTCTTCCATAGCGTGGGGTGTTGCCTAAGAAAGTCTCCTAAACTCAGAGTCACTAGGATGGTCACTAATGTCGCGAGGAGGTTGTTGGTTGCTTGCCTCTCTCCTAGGTTTGTGCTTCTTGGCCATTGGTCTTGACTGACTGGTTGGCCCGTAGCATCTAAACTTGGCCTAGGTGGCACTGCTTGTGGCATGGGTGAGTCTCTCAACCTTGGTCATGCAGGTGAGACTGGTGTACTCATGCTAGAGAGATCCTCAACCTCGTCCTCTAAGATAGGCTCAACATCCTTGAGATGCTCCTCGACTTCCTTTATCCACTCCTTGACTTTGGCTATTGCCTCGAGTTGGAGCCTAGGGTGAGGATACTCCCATACCTTTGCACTCCCTTTCTTTGTCGTCTTTGGAGCGGTGGTCTCTGCCTTTAGATCCATGACCTTCTTGCCAGTCACTAGCATTGTTGCATCCTCGGTCTTAAGTGTGACCTTTGCATCAATCTTTTTCTTCCTTCTCCTTCGACTCTTCTTTCCTATTGAGGCTATGTTTAAGTTGCTAGGCCCAAGCAATGATATGCATGCCTGCTTCGTGGTCATGACATGCACCGGGATGGGTGTGTCCTCGCTATCAAATGTCTCAACTCCAAATAACCCCAAATGAACTAATGGCACAATTGTCAAGCTAGAGGATGGCTTCCATCTAGGGCAATTGGTGAAGAGATGAGTGATGCCGCACTTGACACATCTAAGGTTGGCTTTTTCCCTATTCGCTTATTCTCTCTCCGAACAGCATGATGACATATGGTCTGGGTAACCACAGTTCCAACACAAGATTGGATCGGTCATCCCTACTAATCCTCTGCCCCTACCTCTACCTAACACCATCACCGATACTAGTCAATAGTCCATCAGGACTGGATTACCCTCTTCATCGTATAAGACGTAAGGGTTTATGTAAGCTTCGTCTTTGTTAGGCTCCTCCACATAGTGGACTTGGAGCATCGCTTGGTGGATGGGTTACGTAGGGTCTTGGTGGCCTGGCTATGCCTGTCGAGTTGATCTTCATCCTAGGGATGGCTGGTTTCCTATCGTTTGGTACTGGAAGTGCCAATTGGGCTCCTCTTCCAAAGAAATTTGGTAGCCTATCCCCTAGGTACGGTAGATTGTACTGCTAGACATAGGGAAATCTCCTAGGCAACCTAGACATAGGGAAATCTCCAAAGAAATTTGGTAGCCTATCCCCTAGGTACGGTGGATTGTACTGCTAGACATAGGGAAATCTCCTAGGCAACCTACACTACATGGCATCATGGCCGAACCTACCACAATTCGCACAAGTCCTAGATCTAGGATCCTGGCACTCGACTGAAAGGTGGTTGCTGCCACAATGCACACATTGGATGTGCAGTTGCGCTGGTTTCCTCACCAATTCTTGCGGTCGTGCTAGCTCCATTCTCATCTCAGCTAGCTTTTGGCCTTGATCTACACACTTTCCCTCGTCCTACATGCTAGGGGCTAATCTCTCACTAGAGGTTGTGGTCCTCTCCGAGGTCCTCTGACTAGAGTTATCGCAGTTTGAGCTTCGAGAGCTCCTCTCTCTCAACTAGTCATCCACCCTAATTGCATTGTCAAAGACCCTAGCTAACATATCTCGCTGCAAGCTAGAGTTGCTTGCGAATGCTTTGTACAATTCCTCACTACAAATTTTGTTTATGAATACGGTGAAGACAGGCCTTTCATTGGGTCGCTCGTTCACAGGGATTCTCTTGAAGAGGCTACACACATGAGCGACGTAGTCTCTTATGTCCTCCTTGTTCCTTTGACAGACGTTCATTATTCAGACTATGAGGTTATCAAAGTACCTTGCCTCCAAGAATCTTTTGATAAAAAGGTCCTTCAAGCGGATAAAGTTTGTTCACTCAGGTACATCTAAGTTGGTGTACCATGTCCTCCCTTTATCGCCTAAGCAGAGCCCAAAATCCTAGGAGCATTATGCAAGGTCTGTGAGACCATTGGCCTCGCAAACTTGCCCAAACTGCTCTATGAAGTGGTATGGGTCGCTACTAGGCTGGTACTTGTCCAATTGCTTAGCTATTGCATGGATTTTTTATTGGCTCTTTGCCCCCTAAGTAATTCCTAGGCCTGAGAGTAGCAAGGTCACTAACGTTGTTGCACTCTATTTGGCAATCATGTTTTCCATGAGCCGCTTGGTCATCACAAGCTCACTCAATGTGAGGTCTGCCTCGAGCGCCCTCTCCCTCTCGGTGTTTGGTCATGCCTTACTTCTGTTGGCTAGTGCTAGCACAAGTCTCGCCTCATGCACATCTATGTCCTACTACAGCTTCCTAGCTCTCTACTCGCGGTTGTAGGCGGCTATGTCTTGTAGCGCTTTTCTAACTGCTTTCCTCTTCTCCTCTAGGCTTGCCACTACCTCCTCTATTGGCCTACCATGGATTACCATCCTAGTTAGTAGGTCGTACTCTTGGACCATGTCCTAAACTGCAACTAGGAATTCATCCAAGTCGAGTTGTATCTCCCGGGTTTGTGTTTGCTCTTGACATCATCTCTGCCTCCTGCTCCACAAGGTTATCGATCAGTCTAAGTAGCTCCAACAGTGCCTTGCCCTCAATCTTGATGTCCTATTGGTCCCCCTACCATCTTCAAGGGTCCTATCAATGGGGCTTTGAGGCACTCGACCATGTTTTGGGGTCTCCTCCTATTGGTGGGCTCCTTCAAGTTATTATGTATGAGTGTGATCCTTGTTATTGAAAACAATCCTCAATTTATGTATACTCAGTGATGGTGCTTTATGTGCACGGTGAAAAATCAGGCTTTCTGTTCTTTTGGAGCACCTGTGTAAAAGAAATCATTGGGGGTGCGCAAATAAAACAAAAAATCATACAAGTATGGCTATCCCCTTGGCTTGTCTACGATCAAGTATGGCTCTAAGTGCGGTCTCTGGTCGCTCCTAAGGGTTGTCCGAGTCTATGTTGCTCCCTCTATGCTCTGTCAAGGTTGGGTTACCATATAAAGGTCGATATTTTTCTCTAAGTCTGCTAGAGGTTGCTTCTAGACTGTAAAGTTGCAGTTCTCTCTGGTTTTTGGCTTCGGCGAGCCAGATTGGACATCTAAGGATCTTTGAGAATGTGTTCCAGTTGGTCCTAACATGGGGGGTGGTCCTATTCCTAGTTTTTTTTGTCTTTTATCCAACTGGTCTGATTCCTAGAAGATTATTGATCAGTCGAAAATGCCAGAATCAAAGATGCACACTCGGATTTTTCCATTCTTCTTCATCACGATGACTATGGGCGATACCCAGTCTATGTGCTCAATTTCATAAATGAATCCTGCTCTCATCAGCTTATCAATCTCCTTCTTGACAGCATGAGCATGTTTTGGATTCATAGGGTATGGTCGCTGCTTGACCGGTATTGCGTCTGGTGTCATGGGTATGTTGTGAGTCACAACACTCGGATCTACCCCCTTAAGCTCTCCTAAGGACCAGGCGAACACGTCTATGTACTCTCGCAAGAAAGTGACAAGACTCATTTCTTCTTCATTAGTCAAGTCATCAGCAATGAAGACTGGTCGGGGTGGTTCCCCTTCTGTGTGATCTCCTTTCAAATTAGCAAGTCTCTCTCTCTCAAGCTCCCCTTAACCTCTCAAATGCAAAATGAGGTCTCCCTTGCCACTCCTGGCCTCTTATTGCCCTGCCCAAGTCTGCTTTCACCTTAATCTTTCTTCTCTTACCAGCATTTAACCCAAGATTTTATTTTTTGCCCTTCTTTTCCCTCTTTCAGCCTGTTATATAGTAGCAAAAACCCTACTATGTGCTCACACTGTTTTGATCCTATCCTACCTAATGCAAGCAAAAATCACCAGATAATGTTCGTGCTTCTCTAGCCTACTCATCTACACATCCAAACCTAAAAATACTTACTTGTTTTTGACAATTAACACTCCTAAATATCCTATTTACCTCAAGTACCGATTCGAGGATAAAGCCCTACTTCCATTCTCGATTTGAAGCGCATGGTGCTCAAGACTGGAATCCATCGGTGCCAGCAATAGAACCAAGATAAAGGGATCTCTCTCGTTCAATCGAGACCTACGGACGGCTAATCGGCCAAGTGTTTCAAGCCGAGTGGCCATGGCTACCTCTCACATTGCCGATGCGCTCTCCCTACCTATGCGGTGTAGTGAGCTTACATTGATGCCCGAGATTGAGTATCCTCCTCTCCCATGCACACCAGTAGCTCCATGATCCTTGATGAAAGCTCAAGCAACCTCAATCCCTCTTTGTCAAGCTCCATCTTCCATAGCCACGTGAGACAAGAGAAGAGAAGAAGATGAAGAGAGGAGATGGGGAGCTTCTTCTCCCCGATCCCTCACTCTCACACACTCACTCCCTCACTCTCTCACACTCCCTCACTCAAGCACACACAAGAAGGCAAGAGGAAGAGAAGAAGAAGAAGAAGCTTTTTGCCACACACCAAGAATGACAGTTTCCATTAACTTTTTGGCTTATATGCATGCCCTCTTTCCCTTGGGCAGTCATCCCCTTTTTACATGGCTAGTAAAAAGGGTCGACCATGGCCTAGGCCCTTTTTCTCTTTTCCCTAACTTCCTAACTTAGTCCTACCACCTCTCCATGGTTACAAATTGCACAAGAGGGAGCTTAGCACTCTTTTACAAAGATTTTGGTTTCGCCTTTATATTTACATGTGCGCCTTCTTGCTCTTGGCTTTTTTGCAACTTCCATGGTTGCGCCTTGGACTTTTAGTGGTTGTTCCCATTCTTTTAGATTTTTTCCAGGTCCATTCTCTTGTGAGGTGCCTTTTCCTTTTTTCCACCTTGTACTTTTCCTCTTGATGCCTCTTTTTCCGCTTTCTCTACTCTGCAGTAAACATTACCCCCCCTCCTAGTAGTCGAGTGCCAATCCCATGGCACTGTTGGGTGGTGAGTTGGGCGTTTTGAGTTTGTATACAAGTGCTAATTGAGGATGTGTTGGAGGGATTTATGTTCGGAATTAAAGATGGTGTTGGAGTGAGTCCCTCTATGGAGTTGGTTGTGGTGGAGGTCTGCCTTTTTTAAATTGACAATGGTGTTAAGGCAAACCCCCCATGGGTGGATCTACCCTTGACTAAAAATGGAGTTCGATGGATCCTCCTTAGAGAAGTCGAAGATGGTGGACCTGTCCTTGAGGTTGAAGATGTTGTTGGACGAGCTTTCTTCATTGTGCCCTCTCCTTGATGCGATACGATCTTAACTTGCAAGACAAAGTTATACACTTCTTAAGGGGTGTATCTGCCTTACCATGTAGTGCGTCGTGCACATGCTTGTGGAACTGGAAGATGGGTCTAACCTTGGGCAATTCCTCGGTGGTGTCTCACAGTTGAGGACCCAATTTGTGCATGGTTGTAAGTGCAGTGCGTAGCTTAGGGAGACATGTCTTGGAAATGTCTTGCCCTTGATATGCCCTAAGTATGCGATGTGGGTCATGGGGCTGGGTATAAAACCCTAAGTGTAGTGGTTGTGGCACTCAAGATGTTTTTAGAGGATCCAGTGATTGTGGCTCTCACCTGAGCGACACCGATTCATGTCCCGGCAATGAAACCAAGATGAAGGGAGCTCTCTCGCTCAACCCCCGAGACCTACGAACCGCTTATTGGTCAAGCGTTTCAAGCCGAGTGGCCATGGCTACCTCTCACATAGCCGATGCGCTCTCCCTACCTATGGGGTGTAGTGAGCTTACCTTGATGCCCGATCAATTACCCTCCTCTCACATGTACATTGATAGCTCCATGATCCTCTATGAAAGCTTGAGCAACCTCAATCCCTCTCCGTCAAGCTCTATCCTCTCTAGTCGCACGAGACAAGAGAAGAGAAGAGAAGAGAAAAAGATGAAGAGAGGACATGGGGAGATTCTTCTCCTCAATCCCTCACTATCACACACTCACTCCCTCACTCTCTTACACTTCCTCGCTCAAGCACACACAAGAAGGCAAGAAGAAGAGAAGAAGAAGAAGAAGATGCTTTTTGCCACACACCAAGAATGAGAGTTTCCATTAACTTTTTGGCTTATATGCATGCCCTCTTTCCCTTGGGCGGTCATCCCCTTTTTACATGGCCAGCCATGGCCTAGGCCCTTTCTCCCTTTGCCCTAACTTCCTAGCTTAGTCCTACCACCCGTCCATGGTTACAAATTGCACAGGAGGAGCCTGGCTCTCTTTTACAAAGATTTTGGCTATGCATTTATATTTAAAGGTGTGCCTTCTTACTTTTGGCTTTTTCGTAGCTTCCAAGGTTACGCCTTGGACTCCTAGCGGTTGTTCCCATGCTTTTAGATTTTTTTCAGGCATGTTCTCTTGTGAGGTGCCTTTTCCTTTTTTTCGCCTTGCACTTTTCCTCTTGATGCCTCTTTTTCCACTTTCTTTGCTCAACAGTAAACTCTCTCTCTCTCTCTCTCTCTCTCTCTCTCTCTCTCTCTCTCTCTCTCTCTCTCTCTCTCTCTCTCTCTCTCTCTCTCTCTCTCTCTCTCTCTCTCTCTCTCTCTCTCTCTCTCTCTCTCTCTCTCTCTCTCTCTCTCTCTCTCTCTTCTCTCTATGTATATATGGATGTTTGCAATTGTATATTCTTCTCTCCTTTTTTTGAAAATACCTATGGGTTTTATGTGTGTTGCATTTAACCTCTCTTTGTGTATGTGTACGTGTGTGTGTGCATGTTTTTTGTATCATCTTTCTTTTTGGGTTTCCCTATGTTCACATAATTTTTTTTTGGGTGCATATGTAGCAATGGAAAATATTGGGTGTTCTGGTGCTAAGGATGTTTGTGGGATTCCAAATGTGTGCAAGCATGTAAAATTGCACATAGGATATTGAAATTCGCAATGAGGGGACTATCAAAAAGCAAAATTGTCAAGTTAGGTGTGCTTCACATGGTGATGACAAGTACCTCAATTTCCTAAGGTGCTTGAAATCTCTTGAAAAAAATCACAAGTCCTTGGCTAAGGACTATAAAAACTTAAATGTCTATGTGGAGATTAGGGTTTATGGACCGCTACTACATGGAAACCAATCAATTTGCACATATCTTTGATGATATTCAGGCTTTATAAGTGCCATTTAGTTGGCATGGAATCCTATCTTTTATGCAAAGACCAAGCACATTGAGATTCATTATCACTTCATCAAAGGAGTGGTTGTTGCGAACAAGGAAATACCTTCAACTCCCCGAAGTGCGAGAGTATATGATCAAAGCAATGTTCCCAGCGTAGATGAGGACAGTATGCAAATAGAGGGGTCGATATTGCAAGGGGTGGAGGCCGTCGAAAGCTTGGAGCACGTAGAGGAGCCAAAATCGGGTAACAATGATGGAAATATAGGAGTCCAAGAATTCTTTGAGAACGAGGTCGACTCATCCTTTTGTGGTAACTTGTCTATCGACCTTCCAGTGTATGCGGAGTTGTATCAGGAGATTGACATGGAACCATAGGGTACTTCATACTTGGAACATCCACCTATTCAATTCGTTGATGAATCACTTATAAGGATACATAAGATATGTGTTTTAAGTAAGATCATTTTTTTAAGATTTATATTGTCGTGCTTTGCTTGATTTATATTGATTATGCTAACATCATTTTTTGTCTGTGCAGGTGACTTTTGTGGATATTTGGATCCGCATGATGAGTCGAGGGATGAGCAACGAGGAGCAATAGGATATCTTCACATGTATGTCTCCATATCAGATGGCTCGATTCAAAGATATGGCGGACCAGGAGCTGTCTCAGACACCATCAGGTCATTTTGTTAGATCTACTTCGGTGCACTCTGATGCTTCCGTTTCCTATAGACAAGGTCGATGCTCCAGAATTGGGTCAGACGGAGGGAGTGGTTTTGGGAGATGCTGCAGAGATGTAGATGCAATGAGCTCACAGTCGGCTCGGGATACAGGTGCTACTCCTCGCTCTTGTGCAGGTTCAAGAGAGCGCAGCTCAGGTGGTTTCTGTGGAGGTACCGACACAGTGTCTCCGTCTCGTCATTCTGCTAGAGTTGCATCATCTATGGGATTTGTCACACCTATGGGAACGTCTACTCAAGTCACTCCAGCCATCCGCAGGTAACACCCCTATGGGTGCTACTCCGAGAGATACTAACCCCGTAGATACAGCAGATGTACAAGGGTCTCCTGGATATGCTGAGGAGTGTTGTCACAAGTGGGAAAGGACACATCTTAGGCATACCCTAAAGGGGTTTGAATACCTTGTAGATGATAGGACATGAGCCATCATCATGAATGATGAGGGGAGGAGGGTGATGGCTCATATGAGAGAGTTGTGCCAACAAGTTTTTCGACATGTCTTGGATCGTTGGAAGAACATACCGGAGGGGAGCAAGGATTACATAGTAGCATCCTTGCATGAGGAGTGCATACGTGTATACATGTCACACAGACGATTGAATGCACGTAAGGCACTTAAGAGTGGGGCCTCAAAGCCCGAGTGGCTAGACGCAGATGACTGGCACCGACTCAAGGAGGAGGCTACAGATTCTCTAGGACGTTGGAGACAGCAGTGCGAGGCGGAGAGGGCACGACTGGAGGCAAGAGTGGTCCATCAACTTGGGAGTGGCGGCCACATGACTTATCTAGAGGACTTTGTAAGCTTTTCTTTTGTTCTGGTTGCTTATTTTTTTGCAATATCCCTTGTACTAACAATCTTGTGTTTCTAACATTTGTATTTTGTTTTCTTTGCAGCACTCCATTACAAATCCCACCGGCCTAGAGATTCGATATGTAGAGAGACACGGTCTCACTGCATTGATCAACAGATTGTATGGACATAGCGGCCCAGTAAGTCCCTCATCTTTCTTCTCCGTAGTTAATAATTTTAATTAAAGTGCATTATTGTATGGTGGACTGATTTGTAGTTGTTTCTTTTTTTGCGAAGCCTGTTCGACGAGACGAGCTTTCGGATGGCGAGGATCTATAGCTCGCCCTTGGATCCATGGAGTGCACATCCTCTTCTTTTTTGGTCATGTGATTTATGTAGGTATTTTCTATGCACTATGTTATTATCATCCTTTGTATCTTGCCATAATTATACCATCTCTTTCATTATGCAATCTTGTATTTATTTTATGTATCAATCTTATGGATTCAAGTACACTTTGCCTTCATTTTGACGAGCATTGTACACTTTACTATAACTCTTTTGTATGGCCCATTTAAAAAAAATCCATGTAACCGTCGTTATTAACATCGCAAATTTACTGCACGCGTTGCTATTAGCGTCGCAAATCATCGATATATGCGTCGCTATTTGTGTTGCTATCAACGTCGCATATGCGGCGTATATAGCGATGATGATAGCGACTATTCTATGGCATTGCTAATACCGACTTTTTTGCAACGATGAGGACAAATATTTTTATGAACATTTTCGTCGCTTTGAATGTCGGTATGAGGCCTATATCTTGTAATGAGAATACATAAAAAGAAAAAGAGCAATAATAAAAAGGGAGACAAAGGACTATCACAATGAAAAAGACTTGCTAATCCCTTATAGTTAGCATTTCAATTACCTTAACAACTTTCTTGCTTCTTTTAATTTGATTAGCACGGCAAGCTACTTTCAATAGAGCATGAAAATTCATAAAAAGAGCAACAAAAATAGTAAGAATGAATGAAGATAAAGAGAAAGTCCTATCACCATGAAAACGACTTCTAAAACCATAGAAATCTTTGTATTCAATTTACCTTGTCAACCTCCGTACTTCTTCCAACAACTTGTGTCTTGCAATAGGGTATACAAATACATAAAAATTATAAGATTTCTAAAATCTTTAACAATATGAATGAAAGTGGTAGTTTAAGCTTCTTCCAATGGCATGGGTAAACGCAAAAAGAGAATCTCAACAAGAGAAAAAAGAGAAGGAAGAAAAGAAAACATTTAAAAAAACAAAAAATGAATATGTAAAACTTAAAAAGGGCCTAGAAAATTGAAAGAATTCAAAAAGTTTTAGTCCAAAAATAAAATAATTACAACTTGAAAACATCCATCTAGGGGTCGTAATCAAACGAAAACTATGGTGTAATTTTCAATATCTTAGTCAAAATCTTTAGGAATGAAGTTGCTAAAATTGAAAGTAAAATGAAGAGAGAGAAAAGAGAGAGTTTCCACCATTATTTAATACTAATCGGGTCCTAAAATTAGAGAAAAATGAGTAATTAATGAGGTTTCCTCCTTCCCCCATTTTTATCTAGTTAGGATGTGGTTAAGAATTAATCTAAATCCTTGCAAGGCCCATTTGGCCTCCAAATTGGCCCTAATGTACACTATGGCATTTTATAATAAGAACCAATTGCTTATCCTACGAATGCTTATACATCTATAGTCCACTACTCTTATGAATCTATCTAAACATCAATTTATACATGAGCCTATACAAAAGTTTTTTATTATTGAGGATACTCTCAATGTACCTAGTCCATTTCATGAGTCAAGTGTCTATAATAGATGCATTTAACTCAAACTATAGCATTCATGAAATGTAGTTTACAATCATATAGGACACTCTTTGACTATACATAATCCATTTAATTAAAAGTATTTGCAAATGATAGCATGATCTCTATTTCATTTGTGAATTTTAAGAGTGTACATGTAGCAAATAATTGACATCCAGAGATCTTTTGAGATGCATGCTTTGCTGAGAAAAGGTAGCCCTACAACCAAAGCAAAGGCCACGATCTTTTGGTAGGAACTCTTGTAAGGATGCAAGAGGAATTTGATGAGAAACAACAAGAGCAGAGGATGGTGGTGGAAGGAATAGCGAGAGGTCCTATGAAGAAATAGCAAAGGGAGATGCCCAACACCTCTTCCCAACAAGAGCAATATCGAGGACCCAACGAGGATATCCAATGCTCCAAACTATGCCCAGTTGCCCATGCTTTGTGTGGCACCTTCCCCCTATTCTGCTTCTCCCTCTCTCTTCCTCTTTCTTTGGGAGAGTTGGGCATTCACAGCTTGGTGAAATGGCAAGCATCCACTAAGTGTTAAGCCATCAAAGTGGGCCTCTTGCAATTCTTTGCACACTAGAGAGAACATGTCCTATTGTTTACCTACTAAATAGGTGAACCCCCCACCCTCGAGTGAAGGAGTCTCTCTCCCCTACCAAACTTGTAAAGTGAGAAACAAGGCTACCCTTTTTGAATTTGCAGTTAATCATATTATTTTTCACTTTTTTTGCAAAATTTTGTCCTGTGCCTATTTTTTACCCCGGTTTCAAAAACTACACATTCACACTCTAGGCATGGGTTGGGTGTCCATCATTTGGTGCATAAGCATCCTAAGCTGTGGCCCTCTCTCTCCCTCTCTAACCTCATAAGAAAAGAGAGGTCAATCTCTCTCGCGTGAAAGAGGACCATTCCTCCTCTTTTTCCTCTTCTTCTTCGTCATGGATGCATCGACTATGTTGTTTCCATATGCATTTCAAAGATTGGCACACCTAACCTAAATTTTTATGTTGAAAATACTTTTAAGTTCAAGGCTTTTGATGAAAGTCATACTTTAAATATTATGCTATATGCCTAGTTTTGTTTTTGGGATCTACAATCAAGCTAAAGTATGAGCTCTTCACATTTGAAATTGCCAAGTATAAGATTTAACATAAATGCACTTCTTCTTAAATAGAGGCATGAATAAGGAATAGTTTTGAAACATAGCTTTTGGTGGCTCTCAAAGAACACAAACAAAGGTTTTCACAGAAAACACTATGGTCAATACTTACAAGTTACAAAGGGGGGGGGGTTACCATATAAGCACAATATGATTACCCATTTAGAGAGGGGGGGTTGGCATGTGCGCATGCACATGTGCATGCACGCGTAGTACCTACATCTAGATTGATGCATTTTGGGTATGGATTTAGATATGCATATCAATATATAAAGAGGGACATTGAAATGTCTTTCAAGTCAATGGAAAAGATTCAAATGGGCAAGGGAGAGATTTGTATACGTGATCTTTTAAGTTTGAAGACCATAGTTGCAGGCCCAAAAAGAATGTGGATGGCTTGCCTTTGGTAAGGGTTATTGACGAGCGATTTTTTTATGTTTGAAACTTCCTAAGAGACGCTACAATTCACTATAATCTACTCATTTTTTAAGATGAGTATTATATCTTTCATTGTGACTTTGATGTTATGAACATCATGGGTAGACATATAAAGATGGTATATAGCTTGATGACCTTGAGATTTGCACACAAACACAATGAATATCATGAAATTTTTTAAGATGAGTATTATATATTTGATTGTGACCTTGAGGTTACAAAGATCACGGGTAGACATATGAAGATGGTATATAGATTGATGACCTTGACATTTGCACACAACACAATGAATATCATGAAATCCTATCCTTTCAAAAAAAAAGATGGTTTCACCCTCATAAACAACATGCTCAAATCTAGGTGTGTTGATAGTATTTGATATGAATGAAGTTTGTACTTGATGGATATGCAAAGTACCAAATATCCTCATTGTTAGTTTTACACATGGAAAATTTCTCACCTATTGTTCCTTAGATGGTGATTTGAGGAACCTCACACTCCAAACATCTACCAAGAATTGATATCTAAAGGCACACCTAAAGCTCAAGGGCTAGACAACATGGGATTCAAAAATATGCATGGAAAATCATGCTACCAAATGACCTACGTTTCTTGGTTTCTTAATCATCTCTATTTGATATGATTTCACACTTATACATCATGTGTATGCAAAGTTTATTGGCCCTTGAAAGTTGATGGCCTAACCACTCTATAACATGCCTTCGAAAAAGTCAAGAAAAGGCTCTTTCTTTTGTATAGGTAGGAAGTGAGTGTTGAGAAACCCTTCACCCACAGTTTGCATTCTTGCATTTCTATGTTTTGCATTTAGGGTTTGCAGCCCCAAAAAGGGGCGCCATCCTAGACTGACTATGCCTATTTATAGGCCACTCTCTCATTCATTCCTTACGATTGATTCATTCAGTCTGTCACCTCTTCTCTCTAGCCTCTCCACTACCCTCACACCCCTTCAGGAGGACATTGCAGTTCGTGGTTCGTGGCTGTCTTCATCATCTTCCTTGTGCTATTACACCCTTGTTCCCTTGTATCACATTCACTCCATGATTCGGAACTTCATCATTCCATTCATCAGAGTTTCTTCTCTCTTCTCTTCTCTTATCCATGTTTGTCGAGTTCACTCCGTGTTCCTCCCCGCAAACCCTATTGTCTCGCTAGTACATCATCTTTTGACATGGTATCAAGGTTGGATCTGCTCAAATAGCAACAAAGATCCTCCACTCCAATGAAGGCAAAGACTCGTGGCTTTCACTTTTCTTCTTCTTCTGCTGCATCAAAATCTCGTTTTTGCATATTTCAAGTGTTTCAGCTTGCTGCCCACACCCCGTTCGCAGAGGACATCTCAGCCGAAGCTGTCCATTGTTGTCTTCATTAGTTGGTGCCTAATTTCCAGCCCTCTTCACGCAATTTGGAGTTGATTCCAGCTAGGCGACTGATGTTCATGTGCAGATCTGCTGTCATACAGCCTACCACGTCATCACAGTCCTGTTGCCTATGTTTTCAGTCTTTCTCTCCCCTGCAAGCTGTCCTACCTGCGTTTTTAGTCTTTCTCTCACCTACTACTTGTGTTTTTAGTCTTTCTCTCTCTTACAGGTTGTCATACCTACGTTTTTAGTATTTCTCTCTCCTGATGCCTACGTTTTTAGTATTTCTCTCTCCTGCAGGCTGTCCTGCCTGCGTTTTTAGTCTTTCTCTCTCTTGCAAGCTGTCATGCCTACATTTTAGTATTTCTCTCACCTACTACCTGCGTTTTTAGTCTTTCTCTCTCCTCACCTACATTTTTCTACTGGTTGCAACCTCTTACTGCTGGTCGCATCCTCCTCCCACTGGCAACTCACTTCCAGCCCTTCCAGTACCCTCCCATCCCTTGAGGCAAACATTGCGGTTCATGCTTCACACTGCCCTCACATCCCTTCAGGCAAAAATTGCGGTTTGTGGTTCATGGTGGCTAGCCTCTTCCTTCTTCAACAAGGCACACAGGTATCCATGGCTTCTTTACCAACAAATGACCAGACTACTGGGTGCTCCTACTGTGGCATCACCGGACACACCACCAATGCTTGTCGACTTCGACCCTTGCTCCCCACCCCTCCGGAGTATATGCATCTTCCACCAGGCACTCCTTGTGTCACCTCTCCTTTCTGGGCCGCCACACAGAGATTGTTCTGCATCGGCTATCAGAGTACTATGCTCAAGGTAATAAGACGCATCTGATGCGCATTAAGTCCTTTCGAGCACATGGAGGATCGATTGGCACTACGACCTCCTGGAGATCGTCGCAATGCCAACGGCAATCTTCTCCACCTATTTTCGAGTACAGTGGCTACCACGGCCTGCGTTTCTGCAATTTGCTCCATCGAGAGACAATGATTGTTTGATACCATCTCCTCGTCAGCCTGCTCCTTCGAGAGACAGTGGCTGCTTGACTCCTTCCTCTTATTCGGCTACCCAGTCCACTCCACTAAGAGACAGCAACTGTTGCCCACCTCTTGCTCATTCTAAGCCCCACCCTTCCCCACCCTCAACTACTCAAGTTCAAGAGACTACCTCTAGGAGCTCTTCGGCACCCCAATTACCTTCTTCAACACGACTGGCCACACTTCCTTTGTCATCAGACATTTCAAGGTCCGCGATCCATGAGTTTTTGGATTCCATATCTACTTCAGACGGGGATTCAGAGGGAGATGTTATTTCTTTGCCCTCGGAGGGGGCATCTCCTTCTTCGACTTCAGCGGGGGCCCTCCCACCTCGCACCTCAGAGGGGGAACCTACTCCACATGAAGTTCTTCACCCACCCTTCACCCACAGTTTGCGTTTTTGTGTTTCTGTGTTTTGTGTTTAGGGTTTACGTTTAGGGTTTGCAGCCCCAAAAAGGGGCGCCATCCTAGAGTGACTATGCCTATTTATAGGCCACTCTCTCATTCATTCCTTACGGCTGATTCATTCAGTCTATCACCTCTTCTCTCTAGCCTCTCCATCACCCTCACACCCCTTCAAGAGGACATTGCAGTTCGTGGTTCGTGGCTGTCTTCATCATCTTCCTTGTGCTACTATACCATTTTTCCCTTGTATCACATTCACTCCATGATTCGAAACTTTATCATTCCATTCATCAGAGTTTCTTCTCTCTTCTCTTCTCTTCTCCATGTTTGTCTAGTTTACTCTGTGTTCCTCCCTACAAACCCTACTATATCGCTGGTTCGTCATCTTTTGACATGGTATCAGAGTTGAATCTTCTCAAACAGCAGCAAAGATCCTCCACTCGAGTGAAGGCAAAGACTAGTGGCGGGTTCGGCTTCCACTTCTCTTCTTCTTCCGCTGCATCAAAATCTCGTTTTTGCAAATTTCAAGTGTTTTAGCTTGCTGCCCACACCCCGTCTGCAAAGGACATCTCAGCCGAAGCTGTCCATTGCAGTCTTCATCAGTTAGCGCATGATTTCCATCCCTCTTCACGCACTTGGGAGCTGATTCTAGCCAGGTGACTGTTGTTCCTATGTAGACTTGTTGTCGTACAGCCTGCCACATCATCACAGTCCTGATGCCTACGTTTTCAGTCTTTCTCTCTCCTCCAAGCTGTCCTGCCTGCGTTTTTAGTCTTTCTCTCACCTACTATTTGTGTTTTTATTATTTCTCTCTCCTGCAGGCTGTCATGCCTACGTTTTGTCTTTCTCTCTCCTGCAGGCTGTCCTGCCTGGATTTTTAGTCTTTCTCTCTCTTGCAGGCTGTCATGCCTACGTTTTAGTCTTTCTCTGACCTGTTGCCTACCTTTTTAGTCTTTTTCCCTCCTCACATGCATTTTTCTATCGGTTGCAATCTCTTACTACTGGTCGCATCCTCCTCCCCACTGGCAACTCACTTCCAACCCTTCCACTACCCTCCCACCCCTTAAGGTGGGCATTGCGGTTCATGCTTCACACTGCCCTCACAACCCTTGAGGCAGGTGGCTAAAATCTTCCTTCTTCAGCAAGGCACATTGGTATCCATGGCTTCTTTACCAACAAATGACCAGACTAATGGGTGCTCCTACTGTGGCATCACCGGACACACCACCAATGCTTGTCAACTTCGACCCTAGCTCCCCACCCCTCCGGAGTAGATGCATCTTCCACCAGGCACTCCTTGTGCCACGTCTCCTTTTGGGGCCACAAAGATTGTTCTGCATCGGCTATTAGAGTACTATGCTCAAGGCAATAAAACGCATCCGATGTACACTAAGTTCTTTCGAGCACATGGAGGATCGATTGGCGCTATGACCTCCTCGAGATCTCGTCACAATGCCAGCAGTAGTCTTCTCCCATCTATTTTCGAGTATAATGGCTACCACAACCCGTGTTTCTGCAATCCGCTCCATCGAGAGACAATGATTGTTTGATAACGTCTCCTCGTCAGCCTGCTCCTTTGAGAGACAGTGGCTGCTTTACTCCTTCCTCTTCTTTGGCTACCCAATCCGCTCCACTGAGAGACAGTGATTGTTGCCCACCTCTTGCTCATTTTGAGCCCCACCCTTTCCCACCTTCAACTACTCAGGTTCGAGAGGCTACCTCTGGGAGCTCTTCGGCACCCCAATTACCTTCTTCAGCACGACTGGCCACACTTCCTTCGTCATCAGACATTTCAGAGTCCGTGATCCATGAGTTTTTGGATTCCCTATCTACTTCAGAGGGTAATGTTATTTCTTTGCCCTCAAAGGGGCATCTACTTCTTCTTCGACTTCAGTGGGGGCCCTTCCATCTCCCACCTCAGAGGGGGAACCTACTCCACATGAAGTTCTTCGCCCACCCTTCACCCTTCACCTTCAATTTGCGTTTCTACGTTTTGCGTTTAGGGTTTGCAGCCCCAAAAAGAAGCGCCATCCTAGACTGACTGTGCCTATTTATAGGCCACTCTCATTCATTCCTTACGACTGATTCGTTCAGTCTATCACCTCTTCTCTCTAGCCTCTCCACTACCCTCACACCCCTTCAGGAGGACATTGTGGTTCATGATTCGTGGTTGTCTTCATCATCTTCCTTGTGCTTACCCTTGTTTCCTTGTATCACATTCACTCCATGATTCGGAACTTCATCATTCCATTCATCAAAGTTTCTTCTCTCTTCTCTTCTATTCTCTTCTTTCTCCAAGTTTATCGAGTTCACTCCATGTTCCTCCCCGCCAACCCTACTGTCTCGCTGGTACGTCATCTTTTGAGAGTGAGGAGATGAGAATTAGATGGAGGTAAGCCATATAATGCTATTTGAGAGTATAAATGTGTACATTTGAGCCATGTAAACTAAAACATATCTGGAACCTTAGCTATATATTGTTGGCGTATGGAAAGAATACCATTGATGGTCTAATGCTTTCCATATTTATTTGTATTGTTTATTCCCCTTTTCAACCAAGCAACGATTTGAGGCTTTGTTGGGTGGGCAACATGCTCTGCTTATGCTCGGGGTTTGAAGTTCATTGTGTTCAGCTCTAAATGGTTTTGTATATGTTTCAAATTTCACGTAATTGTGTGATTTTTGTAGTGTAGAAAATGGAAGCATACTCCATATTTTGGCTAGGCCCATTGTGGGGTTGCTTTTTGTAGCTGAGACATGGAAGCACCCTACATATTATTTATTTGGGTAGTCCTTACATTGTGGCGTGATAAATGATGAACACTTCTATATGCATGTAGCCATTATAAGCCACAAATAAAAGAAAAAACGAATGGACTCATTTGGATGCAGTTAGATGCATACTAAGGTACGTGAAGTCTACTTTGCATTATGGACCTTTTTATGAGGCAGGTAAGGATATACAAGTGTTTAGATGCGCATGCAAATTGGGCTAGTGGCATATCTAATACAATGTCATTTTTTAGTGTAAATATGTACAATAATAGTTAATTATTATGTTATACTAATTAATATGCATATATAGATTAATGTATAGGTAATGGGTGTATGCAATAGTAAGAACTTTACATACATACATACATGTATCTGCACGCATGCATATATACATTCACATACACGCGCACACATATAATAGTAATAATATATTGTTACATTATGCATAATTACTATTATATATTTATATTTATATCTAGTTTTATTTTTATCAATAAGATAATATATGTAGCTTTTATGTTCTATATATATCATGCAAACTTTCAGTATGGAAGGCCCCTTTCCCCCTCATGAGAAGCTTTGGGGTTGGACCACATAGTCACATGGTCACAATAACAAAATATCAAATCTATGTGTGAAGTTTTATGGCCAACAACATTCTTACCACACAAATTGTAGGTTAGGGTGCAAAGCACACTCCATCTTCATGACGCCATGCTTTTAACAACCGGAGTGCCTAGGATAGTCTTGCATAAAATGCTCAAATAAATATGTGTACACTTCACACGCCCTATAGGAAGATACCACCAAAGATGCCTTTGCATTTACATGCACAGATATGAACTCACATGTCTCAAACCACACAAAGGTTAAGTGCATGCTCAAAAGCTTTTCGGTTCAAAATACATACAAACATGTATTCAACACACAATGCATAAAATATAGCCTAATAGATAATAGAAAGCATGCACATCATCACATAGCCTAATGTACACATAGTCATCAACATAAATATTCTTGTATGCTCAAAAGACGGTTCAACCTAGGCACGTGTATGCTCAAAAATCCAAATGCACCCCTCCCCCCAACCATATAATCACAAGTGCATGCACTTCCAATAATTCAAAAGGTTGCATGGCCACACATGCATAAAATGACCTATCCCGCAACAAGTGTCACACCATTATGCACATGCACACAAATTCTAGGCATACACACCCACATAAATTGCACATGGAAATGTATGTACATAGTAGTAATCGAGTACCATGAACACATAGATGGCAATATACCCATCCAGAAACACATATATGTGCACCAAAAAGTTAAACCCACACACAACTATGCATGCCAATCAAAAAAAGAATCGAAAAAGATGTCCAAAATCTTGAACACACATAACCCTCACCCTTCCCCCGCCGTCAAAACCTTACATAGCTTTACTTCCTCCCACCTCCCTATACAACTAAAATTGAGGCACACATCTACACACATCCCTATGTCATGCATGTGCACCCTTTCTTGAACCCAAAGATCGACATGTTTAGATGCATGCAAATATGTATACACCCTTGCACAAAATTCTCAAATATAGGGGTGTACATTGCATACCACAAACACGCATATAGCCTTGCACAAAATATTGATTACGCACATGTATAATTGCAAAAACTCTTATAAAAGATGGCATATTGACACATACACAACACAATTACATTTGCACTCAGATGCACAAGCATCAATACAGAAGTTTCAAACTCAACACACCCGCATAGACAATAACCACACACAAAGCTTACACACATGCTCAAAATTTATTTAGAAAACATGTTTTTAACACAACTCAATATGTTCAATGTACCAAACACATACATAGACAACATATACATCATTACATGGACACATATGTGCACTTTAGTCATTGACAAAAATATTCGTGTATGTTAAAAACATGTTTGAACTTAGAATCACACATGCATTCACAACCTTAATGCAAATATTTCAAATCATCGCATGCCCATATATGTGTTAACAAAAGACCTAGCCCACATGTGCCACACCACCTATGCATACAACATAGTGATCAAACACGTCATCCATGAGGAAAAAAAAAGACTATGCTCCACTTGGTCACCAAGGTCAATGTCAATTATGTAATTGGAGAAGTTCACGTGTTGAGTCGGTTGTCAAGGGATTAGGCGGGCCACAACCCACAGGTGTTGATGTGAGCCCTGACCTTGATCACACAACGTGGTTTAGCACACACTAGTACTTCCATTAATACAAACCCCTTTCGTGTCTAAATCCAGCACGTCCAATCATAGCCTCAGTCAAGGACCTGATCGGCTTTCTCAGAAATCTTCTTCGTGAGCTGAGATTTCTTTGGTTTTAATAATGCGCAGCCTTCATTGTCTCGGTTGGAGCTTTCATTGAGGGGCTCTTTCTAGTCCAGCAGATTGGGAGTTTGCAGCAAGAGAGTTTTCATGACAAGAAAAACTAGTTGGGTTGTCAGCTTGCAACAAGCGCAGCTGGTGTAGTGGTATCATAGTACCCTCCCACGGTACTGACCGGGGTTCGATTCCCCGGCTGCGCAGTCCTTTTTGCTTTGCCGTAATTAGTGACGACGACAATCTTGAGTAATTATAACTCCTTGAATCCATCTTTCCAAACGTGTTAACGTGTATAACTTAACTAGTGACAACGACATTGAGTAATTATAGCTCCTTTGGCAATAACACACTAACAAAAATCTCTCTCGCCAAGCGTGTAATTGATTGATCAATGCTCATAATCCCTTTTCTTAGTTGTGAGGTACCAATGCTAAGAAAGAGGTCCGTGTTAAAAGGAGCATGCGTTCTCATCATAGTTGATCACCTTCTGTTGACGGAATCAATAATTAGTAACCATTGAGAGTGGCTTATGGCGTAGATTACGCCCATGTTGAAAAAAACAAAGGATAGAATCCTGTGTGTGTGGGGCAGCAAGGCTGGTCACAGGATTGTGAATGATTTCTTGTCTCCTTTGGCGCCCAGTGCTCTTTCGGATCAACATTCCAAGAATTCATCATACTGGAGTTTACAGTGGGCCAACCTCTATCTCAACTACATTCATTGTTAAATCCATGTATCTTATCTCCTCTCAACAATGGATCGATCACAAAGCATGTGAAAGGTTTTATGCATCTATGATGAACCATTGAAATGGTGATGAATACATCTTTATATAATCCAGAAAAGCACACTTCTCAAATCAATACTATTCCTATGGCATTATTTGGTTGGTGGCTTGCCAATGGTTAACTAGCATGTGGCAAAGCGCAGCCTCATGGGATCAACGTGTCTATGTTGTGCAGCACCTCAGGAAACAATTCAAGTTCTTTGGGCTGGGCTGCCCTGCCTCCTGGTCCTTCAACCGCATCTCAACATACTTGAGAGCTCATTTGCCCTCCAGTGCTCTTGGGAAGTTCTTCTAAATCGTTGGCATTGTTCTTGTTTCCCTATGGTCTCCCTTGCACTTCTTCGATTGGCTGGGATAATAGGCTTCTCGGACAACTTTGGGAATCTCACAATCATTTTGTTTTCAGCGACCACATTTTCACTCTTAAAACTTCTTTTGTAACACACTTTGATCATCTTTTTCTAGAGCTTTCGATGTGTGCTCACCACCTGCAATTGTTGGTTCGAGCTCAAAGCACTTCACCACAGAATGTGTGAGCTGCCTCGTGTATTCATGAAGCATTATCTAGGTATCAAGGGATATAAAGTTTGACCCTCATGACAGCCCACGGACAATTGAGATTTTGTTGGTTTGTTCAGTGAATGAAATTCCATTAACGATTAGTGTGTCCTGATTATGACACTGCCGATTTTCAAAATCCAAAGGCATGGCAATGTTAAACTTTTGAACAATGGTCATGATCAATCACTAAAGACATTCAGAATAGCAAACCAAAGACATGTACCAAAGGATTATTTATGTATCATACATACTTTTCGTGCTCTAGCTACGTCCAATTGAATGAAAATGTCAAAAAGAAGATTCTCTAAAGGTTTTCTGAAGTGATCAACGAGGAAGAAATAAAAGAATCCTAGAACAAAATCAGACGTAGACAACCAACCTCGGGGAGATCATCATACAATATTCCTCGGGGAGATCATCATACAATATTCTTAATTGTAGGATTAGGCCCAGCACCCTATGACGACATAAGCATCCTACAAACGGGTTTTTGGTTTATGAAGATATGTTTCCCCACATGCCACCAGTGTCGGGCAAGAGCATGTGCTCATTCATATGCCCATACATGCAACTGTACATTTGATTTGAAGGCATACTGAAGCTGATATGAAACTACTTGAAAGTACCTTGCGTGAACTTCTCGGTAATGATGTGGTTAACAGAATTTATAAAAAATCCATATATACACATTTGGTATAGTGATACCACACTTGGCAGATATCATTACAATATGAACTTACAAACCTCGTTACTAAACATCATATGCATACAAAGCTAAAATGTTAACATTGACTCAATAGAAGTTCATACCATGCCAAAATCCACAAGTCAGTTACATTAATTTGATATTTGGCCAAGTTGACACAGGCAGCTGATGCAGGAACAAACACAACTTAATCATTGACCACACAAGAAAACCTTTTGTGTGAAAGTTCGTACCATGTCAAAATCCTCAAGTTATATACATTCAATATTCAAGCGAGTTAGCATAGGCATCTGCTGTAGGAACAAACACAGCATAATCATTGACCAAACATGAAAACCTTCCATGTGGAAGTTACACAAATTGTGTCGTAAAGTATACATGCCTTTACAAGCTCAAAAACTTGAGTCATTATACAAGTTCACTTTCGCCTGCAGCGGCATAGCACTGCCAAAATCAAAATCTGACAGTCTGCAGATTTTTCCAGAAAGTCATAACAGACGCACTATAGCTCAGACAATGGGGTAGCAATGTTTTGTCCCAATGCCTCAATTCTGAGCATATACCCACCAGAGATATTATGGCTAGCAAATTTTTAGTGGCCAAGCCCGCTACTACCACAAAAGGAAACTGCACAGTTCAACATATCAGGAATGCCACCAGCTTGACATTGCATGAACGACGAGTTTTCATCTTAGCCGGCCTTCAATATGGTCTTCATTGACTCATACACTAAATAACTGAGTGCCGCTGATGGTAACACCTGCATCCATGCAACCATTAATCATGACATGCAAGACATTGGAAGAGTGCTATAGACATACTTAAGTAGGTTTAATCCTAATCAAGCCTCCTGATTAGAGACTTGTCAATTCACAACTGACAATGTCCACATGCCTTTTTGTGGTGTGGTTGGGGGAGTATAATCAAGACGGTCTTGTCTTTGTCCTGCGCATCTTTGACCCACCTACTGTGTGGATTACTATTGTGGCCATGCCACATTCGGAGTGCTGCCTTTGCAGCTCACATTTCTTTTCACCCCTATGCGACTTGTTTTCTCTCTTCCTGTTTGGAGAGCCTGTGTACACATTCTTCAGCTCCAGCCACTATCTGCGTCAGTGTGATTTGCCCTTTTGCAGCCATAAATACTGCTTGTTCAATGCCTCCCTTCTCTCCATAGTGCAACTGTGCATATTGCAGGCTCTTCCTTGTTGCAATGGCAGAGAACTTATACCTGTATAAGCTCCAGATGCTCGCTTTCTGTGTGAGGCATTTCACAATCAATTCCTCGAAAACAGGGGATGTATATTGTAGCACTGCAAACTCTCAGGTCAAAAGGAATGACATCTTCAAGCCTTCCTGCAATACATAGATAATAACTCAAAGATGGAGTGTACAATGCTGCCAGAGGTTCTGTTCAGTCAGATGCCAGCAGGCAGAGTTGCCATCATGAAGGTAGAAGAGATGGGCACAAAGGTAGCAAGGCAGGCAGGGCCAAAGATGACATTTAGGGGAGGGTAAAGTGCAGAGTTTGCAGGCTGGGAAGAATGAGTGAGAAATAGACAGCACCGAGCTGAGGAAAGGATAGCAGGCAGGGCAGTAAATGGAAGAAAGCAGGGGTATGAAATGAGGGGGTAGGGAGGAATGCAATAGAAGAGAGGTTGGCTGAGGCATCAGAGCCGTTTGATCAGCAGGTTCTCCTTGGCATCAGTTCCTATTTTTATGTATTCACAACGTTTGACTCAAAAATCCTTATAACACAAGTTGAAGAGGAACCCAATGTTTCACAGTTCAAAGCGCATTCAGGTCCAGTACCATTAGTGGGTTTTGGATAAGCAGTTGGACCTTATGTCTTGCCAAGGGACAATGTGGCAAACATCTTCACAAAGGCCCTTCCTTTGCCTTCCCTTTAGGCTTTGATAGAGAGAGGGATGTGCACAGCAGAAGAAAGGAAGGGAATGGAGGAAGAAACACAAATGAATCTACACACGATAAACAAGGGGAATGTGCAATTGATGGGGTGTGAATGTGAAGTCAGCGCTATGACTGAGAAGTTGATTCCCTATAAATTGGACAAAAGTGAGATGCCACTTGATAGACATAAGTGGGCCAACCAAAAAGGGTGCACATGGCCCAAAATTTAGGGGCAACTAAAATTAAGATGGACTAACTCTCTACACCCCCTCTAAATGAAATTTTCGGTACCAAAATGAGAACCCTAATGTGCTAAGGGGCAAAAGGCAAGCAAAAGTTACAATAGTGGATGAGGGAAAAACAGAAAGCTCTCTCTCAAAGTCAAAAAGTGGAAAAAGGAAGAATCTCGAATAAGAAGATAACTCCATCAGAATTTGTTTGCTATATGATGCTCCAAAACTAGAGTAGAAAGGAGAGAACATATACACCCCACTCCCTCTCAAAGTGTGGGAGGTTTGTTCTGATGCCATGAATGACCAAGTGACTGAAATGTGGGTGCCCTGTAAATAGGACAAAATTAAGATAGCACATGGACAAAACTAGGATAGCACATGGACACAAAACCACCGACAAAAAAGGATTCGCAATCTGAAGTGGCACATGGCCAAAAATATGGGGCACCAAAATGAAAGGGCAAAAGGAAAACAAAAGATACAGCAGTGGATGAAGGCAAAACAGAAATCCCTCCCTCAAAATTATTATCGTGCATTAATTTAATGTTTAGTTTATTCTCTTGAATCATCTCCAAAAAGCAACTAAACCTGATTACCAAAATAAAAGGCTTTATTTTTTAATAGTGGGACAAACACCCAATAAGCCTCTATATATAGAGCATATTGTGGGCATTGAAACCAATATGCCTTCTTGGAAAGGACAGTAATGCCCTGATCAAGCACTTAACTACAACAATAAGCAAATGAATATAACTTGAAATGCACAAATTACCTTAATAATCTCGGACACCCTGTTGACCCTGTTGTCCCTTTCAATATTTCTTTAGCTTTATTACTAATGGAATGAGTACAAGCTAAGATTCATAATTGCTACTCCAAAAAGCCTCAATTCAAGCCAATTGCCCCTTGGTTTCTTCACACAAGACTTGCACAAATGGAACCACCAACTGAACAAATGCTACCCCAAATTACAATGAATGAGCTAGTGTCTGAATTCATTGGCAATTACACAAATTTCAGATGCTAAATTCAATGTATGATGCCTTCACCAATTGGCATAAATCCCGAGGTGGCTATGAAACCCTAATTTCTGCAAAAATTTAAGGTTTACATCAGAGATGTCTCTGTTGTCCACTGAATTCAGCTGAGATTTGCTCAAAATGGCTGAGAAATGCTGAGATCTCCTAAGAATGGGTTGAAGAAGGTGACAGAGAGCCAATATGAGAGAGAAATCCGATTTTCTTTGAGAGAAAACCCTGAATTCTACCTCTAGCCTGCATTTAATGCAGTCACCTACTACCAAGCACCTCCAAAATGCTGTCACCTTATCAACAATGTTGTTGCCAATCCCTAGAAAGTGACTCCTTGCTGTCCCTTGCCTATTGAGGCCCCTAGATGGTTGTCTTCCACAACAAATTGTTGTTCTCTTATCAAAAAATGGATCAATAGCTCTCTCTCTCTCTCTCCCTCTCCCAAGCTATAAACTAACTAAATGGCTAAGACCCAATCCCCCAAAAACGTTTTCTTAGTTTGGCATGGGCATTTTTGCCAAGCGATAGTCTTCTAAACCCATTTTTTAGCATTATCTAGCCATTTAATCAATTTTAAAAATTAAATAATCTTGAAATTAGAATTTTACCCCTTCTAACCCTAACCAAAATTAAATGTACCCATCCATAATTAAATTGGCTAGGCCATTTGCAACCTAGAGTGGTCCCCAACCTCTATTAATCCTTAAACCGGCATTAATTATTTAATTAATGATAGTCCCTAGTGTTACCACTGACACTTATTGGCCAAATAATTGTCCCATGGTCAAAACTGACACCAACTGACCCCCAAAGCCCAACTGACATAACTTATCACAACTTTTGCCTTTCACACCCACTACAACCTCAAGGTCCTTCGCTTATTACCATGAAATAACTGCCATGTGTATCAAATGTTATCAAATTGTATCAACAAGATTAAAGCATCTCAAAATTTCACTTCCTCGTGGCAGGTATCCATCCCATCCCTAATCATTCTACACCAACCAACTACTAGCCATCGTCACATACTGTCCACACCCTCTAGAGAACATCCCCAGCTCGTTGGAGGTTTGCCATAGCCATTGGCTAGCCTCACACCTCGCCCAACTTAGGTCTACCATTGCCAGCCCATCTGCATCATCCAACTGCTGTCACCATCATTTTGAAAGCTTTATCATGCCGTCTCAACCTTCAACCTGCTGATTCCAACCAATGCCAACATTCTAGAGACACTACCCAAACGGTTTCCACCATTTCCAACCTGCACCTATCTATGTTTACTGCAATGAGAGGTCCTACTACCACTGCTCCAACCAAGCAACTTGTTGTACACTATGCTTTTCAGCTGCTGTCACCATTATTTTGAAAGCTTTATCGCACTGTCTCAACCTTCAACCTGCTGATTCCAACCAATGCCATCATTCTAGAGGCACTGCCCAAACGGTTTCCACCATTTCCAACCTGCACCTATCTATGTTTACTGCAATGAGAGGTCCTACTACCACTGCTCCAACCAAATAACTTGTTGTACAATGTGCTTTTCAAATAGCAACTTTGCATTTTGTTGCAGCTGGTCTAGATGGCCTGCAATCATCCTCCGCCTCCATCATGCTGTTTGTGGAGCTGCCTACACCACCAACGTCTAGCATACTTGCGTTTTGCTGCCCGAAGTCATCAAAGGCAAGGCATGTCGTTGCCTAGAGGACTGCATTTCACTCCCTCCACTACCGCCATAACATGATTTACATCTAGTGGACCACTGCTACAGCATTTCAAGATCTGTCTCAAGTATAATACACTCTCAAAGCTCTCCTCAGCATTTTTGACACCACTCTCAACTTGCTTTATCCCCCGTCCTCAAGACATGGAGGATTGAGGCCCCTCTTGCATCATATTCATTCCTTCTTCATCTAAGCGTTGTATAGATTGTGGTCCACTGTTGCCGTACATTTCATGTCTCTGTTGGAGTGCCCTGCCATTGCTTTACATGGTATCAAAGCTACTTAATCATGTTGACACTTGATCCTTGATAAGAAAGCTTAGCACCCAAGCACGTGAAAACACACGAAGATGTCTCAGCCATCATCATCAAAACCAGTCTCCCTCAAAGCCTATCCCCTCTAAGCTCTCTTCCCTCCATTGGACACACTTGAGGGAATGGTACTTGTTGGACAAACTCTCTACATCCCCTCTTAGCAACATTTTGGGTACCAACATAAAAACACAAATGTGTTGAGAGATAGAAGGGAAACAAAAGATGCAACAATGGACGAGGTCAAAAGAGAAAGCCCTCCCTCAAAATTAAAAAGTGGGAAAAGGAACATGGATCCTCAAATAAAAGATAGCCCCATGAGAATTTGTTCGCTAAAATATGCTAGAACATGAAAGAACAAAGAGTATACACAATGCTCTCAAAATGTGGTCAATCTGTTTCAATCGAGTGCTAATTTTGGAAACCCCGAACTTTGAAGCAAAAGCTTAAACTAAAATTCGAATTCTCTATCATGTCAAACCCATTATAGAAAGCTACTTGAATATCTTTCATCTCTAAAAAGAAGTACACATCTCCACTTCAAGCAAGAACCACAAGCTCAATTTATAGAGCCTCCAACATAAGGATCGCCACAATCCATACAAATGCCATAGAATGGCTGCCACACTTTTGGCTACCGCAACTCTACAAGCTCCTTGCCATAAACAATTTGATAGGTTGACTATTAAGCTTGCTCGTCTAATTAATAAATTAGGGTTTAGCAAAGAAGATATGAGAAAACTTACATCCTTGCACAACATAATTATTGATCATGTTAATAGTCCTCGCTAAGTTTAATGCTTGGTTGAAGGCTTTCACATCATTAACTTACTTGGCTTTAGCCCCAAGTCAAATATGTGTCTCATATGTGTGCAATAGTCATGCTTACTAAACCCCATAAGTAGTCAATTTGACCACACGAGTGAAAAAGTCTTAGTCATTTGTGCTTTTTCATCAATCTAACCACCCAACTTAACTTTTAGTTGCTCTTGGGCATCTCATCCATGACGACCCAATTGTAACTATGGGGCATTTTGACCATTGGCTACCCCTTGAATGAAAAGATGAGCATTTCAAATACTCAAAGAATATACAAATTACAGTTCAAGCTCTTAAAGCATCAAATCAATGTGAATCATTGATTCAATACATCCTCACAGTAGTTGATATATATAAAAGGTTGGTTACACATTGTGATGTACTCGAAGCATCCCTCTAGCCTTGGAGGAGAATGGCCACTAGGGCTTTTGTGCAATCACTCCAAGAGAACCAAGTTTAAGAGTAAAGTCACCTAGCATTGAGGGCACAAGATAGGTAGTGATTATAGCCCAACCCTAGTGTGTGACATCTCTCAAAGGAGTAAAAGGGTAAATTTTTTGGTCCCATGGATGGCTATCGGCCTACTCAAGGCTTTGCAAATTGCCTAGGTCAATGTGAACAATCCCCTAGGATGATACTCAACTGAGGACCAAAGAGCCAAATCCCACGTTATTAACTGATTTCTTTTGGGCAATGGGATTGACATTTTGTAAAGACAATGCGCCAGCCAATCCCAAAGGGTACAATGTGAGCCAAACTAGATTACTTTAGGTTATGACATGTATCCCCTATGAGAAGAGTTGGACCCTCCAATCGTCAATCATCTCAATAAATTAAGATGAGTTAAGATGATAGATGGTTGGACCTCATTGGATTCAATCAACTACTAAACATCTACCCACTTATTTCTAGATTAGGTAACTTGCATAATATTAATATTGTCAATTAAATTTAATTAATGAACTAAAACTGACAAATCGAATTCAAATTATGGCATCCTCAACTCTAAGCACGAAAGAATACTGCATTATCAATGAGGCCTAAAGGCATATGATAAGATCAAGTCAAGGACATGCCCACTACAAGATATTGCAAGACTTAATTTAAACTTTGGGATGAGTTCAAACCCTAAGGCTCCATTATATCAGCATGTTCACAATTCACTATTTCATTCACTTTCTATGTTTTTGAGCTCTATGTCTTGGTACTTGCCAGACACTTTGTGTTCCTCCCTATAAAACATACCGTTCCTTTACAAGCAATGGTGACACTAACCATCATACTCAACTAACTAGGCAAAGGAAAACATACCGTTCCTTTACAAGCAATGGTGACACTAACCATCATACTCAACTAACTAGGCAAAGGCCTTTCGATGGAGAGTAGACTCGAAAACAGCCTCCTCTTGTATTGAGATTCAAATAGACTTACTAGGATATCTGATACCACACCCCTTTTCAAATTCACAAACATGTGTATCTAGGGACTTTTGATATCCAATTTGATTTCAATTGACAACAAGATTGAGAACTCCCATGCATTGTTTGAGCTTGGCATGGACAAGAAGTCCTTGGAAGCACACCAAGGTTGTCAAGTATGAAATATGGTACTAATTGATACCTTCAAATTTTATAAGGTACGATGCGATATTGATATGAGAGAGAGAGAGAGAGGAGCTTAGCCTTCCCTTTTTTTTCCCCACTAGGGGGGGTTTATGTATGGGCTTTGTAGCTATAGCATGGCGTTGGAACCAAAAACATTGAGCAGCTTGGTTTCCACTCTACGTGTGATTCCCTATACTCAGTGGTGAACCCTCACATGTGCAGCATCACGAGGGTGTAGTCCTGAGATGTGCCTCAATGTTGTATCTTTCGATATCATGAATACAAAGATTCCTTATTGATATATCTTGTGTGCCATTCCGTTATGCCTCATGATAGGTTATGACTTGAAGTCCCGTGAAGATTCGTAACCGAGGGGACGCACTTTAAATTACATATTCATCTTGGAAGTTGAAAGAGAGAGAGAGAGAGAGAGAGAGAGAGAGAGAGAGATGAAATGAAATGATATGATATATTAACGTCTACAAAAGGCCAAAATAACCTATGAGACCATGAGTTACAATCATGTGTATGATGGTACAACTCTCTGGGTAAAATATGTAGCACAAAGCAAAATAAGAAAGGAAACTAACTATGGCTATGTGTAAAACATAGAGCTCTATCTAGTAACAATGAGCTCCAAATGATACAATCTCATGTGGGTATGGAGGGCCTAGCTCTAGCCCGAGCAATAATCCCCTGTATCCGCCTATGAAGGTGTCGTCGGTGTCTGTGTCGAGGCCTAGGACGTCTAGATCGGCTAAGCTGAACGGCTCGATCAATCAGTACTCCTTGTCTATGTGTGGACTATGGCAATGAGAGAGGCTCTCGTGTGGACTGTGGCTGTAACTGTATTGAAGTCTTCTCAGTCTCCTTTGCAAAGAAGTCTATGAGCTACCTCTCTGAAGGGCCTTGATGTCCTGGAGCAACTGTACTCCTGAGACGCGCATCACGAACCCGTCATATCTTAAGAAGAAGGAGGCCAAGACATCGCTGATTGGTAAAATCCATGACTTTGGATAGTGGTCCAAATCCGTCTCTAAAGAGACAGTGGAAATGACCACGGACCTCATAATACTCTGGGCAACGGCGGCAAATATAATGCTCCTCTATCTCTGGCTCTAATTGGCATATCTGGCATACGCACTCCTCTGGTGGGATGGATCTATATATGCCAGTCTCAATCTCTAGCTGATGTGAGGAGGTGCGCAACTGGCCAATAGTACATCTGATCCCATGGGAAAGGTGGGTGTCCATGTATCTCGGGCGAACAATAAATCCATCATCTGTAGTATGAAGGAAATGCTCGAGGTAGAAAGCCATCTTTGTCCCTAGCTCCTGCCTCGATATCAACCATATCCACCTAATATCCAACTGGGTAAGATCCATCCTGATGATCTTGCGAATCTCTAACCTGCTCAGATCAAGAGATGGTGCATCAAGGGAGTACTAGAAGGGGGATAACTTGTCCATGCTAGAGCCATGCAGCTCAAACCAGGCCGACATCTGTGCATACCAACATGAAGTATCACCCTCTCTGGCAAGCTGCCTGGGGAGGACTCAAGGGCCAACCGTGCATATCTATGTCTGGGTAAGTCCCATAGGCTATGTATGTATGTGACCGATCGGGTGAGGGCCTCTACCACAATCAGTATACCTACTAGCTCGACTCTGATGATCTCATGTGGCACTGAGGCCTTACATCTGATCATCCTGGATATCATGGACACTAGGGGTTTCTCCATCGACCTCCATCCGTCATAAGTGCACCCTGATCTACTACGGTGGTCAAAACTAGGCCCCCATATTTGTACTTCATAAAGTAGTGTGGATGTGACCAGTGTATCGAAGAGCCATAGCTTGGTGCAGGGTTCTTGAAATTGCACCTGTGAACACATCCTCTCCAAACCACCTAGTGCTGTGTATCCACGAGTCAGTCTAGTGTCTGCTACCTCTCGCATAGTGTGTGTGTGTGTGTGTGTGTGTGTGTGTGTGTGTGTGTGTGTGCGCGCTATTCACAACCATTCAAGGACCTTCCTCACAAAACAAACCCAAAGTCCAAGAGTAGTGATCACACAATGAATCTACACAATAGGGCCTTGAGTCCTATTTATAGGACTCGCTTGCACTAACCCTGAAGTGTCCTTAGTGCATTCACACTAAGTCACTTCGTAACCACTATGAACAATGCTACTAGCGCCCATCTGGATGTCCAAGCACAAAACACTTTGGTCTTGGTTAGTTAGTATTTAAATTGGCCACACAAGAAGGCTTTGGTTGAGCCTTATATGCATAAGTGCCCACAATGTCCACTTAACAAAGTTGAATAGTGTCGTATGGTTCTATGTCCAATGGTTGAAAAGTTTAGAGAAGTCTAATAGTCACAATACCTAAGCTGAGTGCCTATGGGTTTGATATGTTTGTGTTCATTATAAATTTACATTGTTTGGGAGGATCTATCATGAAGGTTGGAGTTGATTTATACCTCTATTTATATGCAAAGCGTCAAGCACCTTTCTTGGACAGCAAAGTGGCCAACAAGTTGTGGATTGTCGTGTAAATGCACAATAGGGCTGATCCCATGATTTGCGCCAAAAAAAAGGAGCAAATCAAGCGCCTAAAATGGAAAGGAAAAAGCATTTGTTGTTCATGACAAATCAAGGAGAAAGCATTTTAAAAATTTTTGAAAGATAACAAGCTAAAGCTCTTGTTGTATGTCAAAGGACTGATCCGGGTTCTTTGTGACTATTGTGAACTATTCTAAATAGGGCATACAAACTCTCTCCTATTGTCTATGGAGAGATTTCTTTGATCTACCTTGATTCTGTGTCTAAATATTACTTTTGGTTGTCTCGAATAGAAAGATACTAAGGATTGTTTTGAGGTTTCTTGATCTACTATAGTAAGTTGAGGGATTGAATCTTTGGACTGAAAGAAGGGTCTATTCAAGGTCCAAAACAAGGTATTATTGGTCTGAGTGGGCTGCATAGGTCCCAGACTGTTCTTATGCATGTACGGGACTGTTTGAGCAATAAATACAATGTTTGTTGTTTAATCTCATGTATGGCAAACTCTAAAGCATATGGGCTGATTATAATTGGGTTTTGCTGAACCATAGCCTTAGTTTATGGTCTTTATGCTAACGTATATGATGCTATAAGGATTGAGTACAAGCTTTTGTGTGAACTATACTCTACAATTGGGTTCGTATGTCTATTGGATTTCTATTGTTTTGTACCTTCTACAAATTTTCTTTCTCCTGTGCTATGAACTCTTCTTACTTGAGTCCCAGCGGCTTTCGGCCATACACCATAAGTACCTCGACAACGGCGAAAATACGTTAGGATATTACATCCACTACAAACTTTCGATAAAAATGGAGCAATATCTCCATGGATTTTGTAGTAGGATTGCCCCATATAAATCAAGGTCATGATACAATTTGGATGGATTTTGTAGTAGGATCACCCCATATAAATCAAGGTCATGATGCAATTTGGAGTATGCTAGATTGATCAATTGAAATGGCTCTATTACAATTAAAAGCCAAAAGAGGACTAGTTTCTTTATCGAGCATCTTTAAAAACTTTATGGTCTACTTGACAAAATAGTTAGTGAGTATGATCCTAAGTTTTGTTAGTTTGTCACATAACATGGGCTTTAAGCACTATGTTTAGCCTTTAGTTGGGCGCTCGACAAAAGGCAAGCTAGTCGACCCTTTTAAGAGCTTCTTTAGTTGTCTCATGTCTCATCCCAAGACTTCTATATAGGCTCCACTTCACTCTCGATGTTGTATTACAATTGGTTATAGCACATTTATGTTGATGTATGGGTATGAGCTAAAACCACCAATTGCCATCAATCTTGGAGTGAAAATGCAGATTGTAGCAACTCCATGCATGATATGCAAAAGATGTTGACAATTGCAAAGCAAAGCATTAAAACAACCAAGATTGAGCTAGGTTTTATGCTAACCAAAGTCCTACTTCTTGAGAGCTCCAAAACAACATGTGTTTGTATCTTTAAAAGCTTCAAAGGACTTTGACTCAATGAGCACCATCAAGTGTTATAAATTAACTTTGCAATACTACAAACTATTGAAAATTACCAAGACGAATAGTAGTGTTTTTCACTAGTTGGAGTTAGCTCATGGGCTCAGCCTAGGACATTTGGATTCATCCTATGTTCACATTAGTTATTTGAAAGAACAAATAGGACAAAGTGAATTGATTGTCCTAATCAAGGAAGTCCCACAACTGGAAGGCACTGTTTGATACATTTCTCTAAAACCAAATTGGTTCTTGACTGTAGAACAAAATGATCTCAAACCATTTTATCTCAAGTATTTACTCAAGTGGGAAAAATGCCCGCAGATAGAAGCTATCTAGCAATCTTTGCACTTATCAAAGAGTTGCTTTCTCGATTTCATCCCTAAGGATATTGCTAACAACAACAATCATTCATAAGGGGGGAAGTCTGCCATCCTTAGATATCCACAATGAGCGCCCACAATATTGGTCACAACCTCAAGTCACCAGTAACTTAGTACAAATGCACCAAGGGCACTTTAGGGTCAAAGCAACCAAGTCCTAAATAGAACCCAAGGCCCATTTGTGCCCACTCATTGTAATCACTAGACACTCTAGCCCAGTGAACGTTACATCCATATACTTGGACAATGGGTTGGTAGTATGAGACACTAGCACCCTTGTGACATAATTGTAGTGCGATGCATCGCTAGCCCCAAGCTCAAGGTGAGCCGATTTATCTCTATGGCTAGGAAGTGGGTCTGATGTCCATTTCCTTACACTTCCTACATTGTAGGTAATTAGCTCTTTGAATCAGCCCCAAAACTCAAAATTACCAAACTTTACAAAGATTACCAAAGTGTTTGTGTCTCATAAGCCAACAACCAAACTTTAGGAGGATCCACATCTATAAATAGGAGGCTGCCCAACCACACTATTCAATCCTTGTTTTGTAGATTCTCCATTACCTAGCACAATCTCAAACTGCTGTCTGCACTTGTCTATTGACAGATACCTCAGCTCACAGTGCTACAAACCCTTCGTCAGCTCCAAGCGACTTGCCCACATTGCCCAAAAGGCTCCATTTGCTATCAAGTGACATCTTTCCCGCCATGCAAATAGCAGCTGTCACTAGCATCGTCAAGAGGAACAAAAGGCTATGTTTGCAACCTGGAGCAGCCACTGTGAAACCAGCCTTCCTTCAGTGGATGGGTGGTAACTCCCTAATTAAAACTTAATTACAGCAGCAAACAATAAATACAAATCTGAAAATACAAATTTACCTATTGATCTTGGAAATGCACACCCAATTGGCCCCAAAATTGGCACCCCTTTTAATATTTCTTTAGCTTTATTGAAGAAGAAGTTGATTTACAATGGGATTCTCCCAATCCCCTTCGCAATCCAAACTCCCCTTGCTGTCCAAAGTAACCAGCAAGTCTTCAATTTGTTTTGCCCCTTGATTCGGGCACTTAATTGGCCTTCACCCACTTCGTAGACGATGGAAATGCCCCAAATTCAATGCTTGGCTAGCCCTCCACCTGAATTTAGCTGAAATTCACCTTCAGCCCTGAAAAATCCAAGTCTTGGAGCTTCCAATTTTTGGCACACTTCCCAAGTCCGTTGCTAAACCCTAATTTTTGCTATAAATTAGGGTTTACAGTAGAGAAATTTGCAATTTCTCAACCTCCAAGGGTCCAAATGCTGAGATCTTTGGAACGAGGTTGTGAAATGGTAGGGAGATGAGAGAGAAAGCTGTAGAGAGAGAAATTTCAAAGTTTTGTCGCGAAAAATGACTGAAAATCAGTCAAATGCAGTTGCTGCCCTGCCACAACAGCATTAAATGCTGTCACCTACAGCTGAGACATCCAAATCAGCTGTAACTTTGTGCCTGAATGCAATCGTCCAACTGTGGAGGGTCCGAATCTGCAATCGCCTCCTCAAAACTCACTCGTGGCTGGCTACAATGGCTGAAAATAGGCTGGCCATGGCTGCTCACAGCTCTCCCACATTTGCTACAGCAAGAATGATCTCGTTTTTCCTCTTCTTCAGCCTTTTACCAGCCTAAATGGGCAAGTTTACCCAAGTGACAGCCTTTCCAAATCGTTATTTTGGTGCCCAAAAAAATAATCTAACTGGCCAATAATTAAATTGGCTAGGCATCTTCCACTCTCGAGTCTCCTTGTGCCATCTTTGACCACCATCAGATTGACGTTAGGTACCATTAAACGCCACATCTCTAGTGTCACCAACTGACACTTATAACCAAATGAATGACCTAGGCCAACAATTGGCACCAAATACCACCAAGTACCTATGCAACATAACTTATAGCAACTTTTTTCTTTGACATCCCATGATTTTCTCGGGTCTCCGGCTCATAAATTTACTCTAACCCCAGTTGCACCTCACATATGCAACACTTAATCATGTGATTAAAAATTAATCCACATGTTAAGTGAGGTTTCAAAAATACATGTCCTCATGACACATTGCATTATCCTTATCATCCTCTGCCTACTGCCCACTATTTCTGTCTCCCTAGCATTTTTAGCTCCTGCACAAGCTGCCCTGCTACCACTGCCTCTGATCAGTCCAAACACAAGAAAGAACTCTGAATGGAAGATGGCTTCAAACACATCTTCACCACTTCAATCTCAAGAACAACCTATATTGAGAACTGAATAGGACTGATACTCACATCTAGCTCCTAGGAAGAGCAGAAACATCTACTACCATGGACAGTTTTGTCCATAGAAGATCTCACATGCCAGATACAACTTGATTCTCATGTATCAAACCCAACAAGCTATTAAAGGTGAAACTCATTCTCTCCCTTTAGATCCTATGCAGAAGTCTGAATGCCCAATTGGAGATAGAGACACCCAATACATACCATCCTTCACAACACTTCTACTCCAGTGCCAAGTACACAAGTCTGTACTTGTGTTTCCACTTTTGTTGATCCTACTTCTATACAAGATTTTGGAAATAATGAAGAAGAAGGCAACCTCCTATCTATCCACACGACTCTTAAGTACTTATAAGAATAAATCAAGCAATCCCTCTTCAAGTCAATTTGACATTGGTGTTTCAAGTTTTGCATCTTCAAGTCAATTTGACATTGGTGTTTCATTTGCATTCCTTCCATCTTCTACACTTCAATTTTTACATCAAAATCAATCAACCTCATTCACTTCAATTCCCTCTACACCACAACTTCCAATCCCACCCTTCTCTTCCATTGTTTCTACATCTTCATTCACACCGGCTTTTACATCACCATTCACACTTGCACATGTTCAACCACACACCACACTGAGGTGATCTTCAAACATGAGCACATCCTTCCCTATAGGTCCTCTGCTTTTGCATACCCAAGTGGTAAAGGTGTGCTGATGGTGAGGGTTTATCCCCGAAACCAAACATCCATGGGGACCTACACATAAGGATATCCCACCCACGTGTATCAAGCCGCACCCTACTCTCTCATCTCCTAGGTGGCCATAAAATTAGTCAACATGTCACCATCAAGTGGTTCAACCTACATCTTTTTGGCATTTGGACCACACACAAGTCAATATCCTCCTTTGGAATGCACACCTAGAGTCACCATACCAAGCAATTCAATGCCACATGTAGCACCTAGTCACACCTAGTTCTATCCCATGCCACCCACTTATCCCCCACCTCGAGCAACCATCCATCCATCTACATCAACCAAGCATGAGTTTATGAATAAGATTCATTTCAACACATCTAACTTAACGACTCCAGTCTAATTTAATGTGGCATGTCTTGGATTCCCAAGGCTTGTGGGAACTTGTTCAAGGGTAGGAACCCCAAACTTGACCCCTACCAGTTCTCATACGAGGTAGTTTAGTCTTGGAAGAGAAAAAAATGTCATAATTATCATTGAGTTTATGCAAGGACTTAGATCCAAGTTTCACTCACAACTTAAACACTTTGATTTTGCATCTCAACATTAGGCACATCTACTCTATTACATGGCCACATAACCCAACATATCAACCTCAACCACAAACTCCAAGAGTTCAAAACTATTGAGAGGGCTATCAAGTTGGCTTGATATCAGTGATTACTTGCTGAAGTCACCACAATTGGCTTACCCAAGTTAGTAGAAAATCAAGTCACATTGTTCATAAACAAACTACCCTTAAAATTTTCAATTTTATCCAACAAGTTATTTCACAACCCAAATCACCCATCTATAAATTTGAATGTCAACTTTTGTATTTCACAAGGTTGTTCAATCAATTTCATAAGAAACCCATGTCAACAAAAGTGATAGGATAGTATGCACTCATACCATATCAGAGAGATGGTAGGATTTGTGAAGAGAGGCATAGTGTGTGTATGGCAAGCACAGAGAGAGGAAAATCTTAGAAACTTAGAAGAAAAAGACTGATGATATGATGAATGATGAATCGCTAAATCATGCTCAATGAATCAATGTGATACAATAGAGCCAAAGCTATAAGATGACTAAACTGAACGGGTTGATCAAGTGGCAGTATCTAAAGGAAACTTGCATTGTAGAGAGAGCAAAACATAGTCTTCCGAGCAATAGGATGTAGAAGATAATGCTGAACAACGAAGGAAGGGACACCCAACCATAGAGGGAGCAAAACACAATCCTCAAGGACCATTGAAGATGAGGAAGGAGATCACTTGGTATAGACATCTACTCCAAAGGGTAAAAATTAGCAGGGTGACTTGCCACATGATTAAACGAGACCCCAAAAGCACTAGGAATTGCAAAATGTAAATTGTGGAGTATAATCAATGTCCACTAAAGCCAGCAAGGGTGAAGCCTGCAAAACTCAGCCCCAACACTAATGGCAGGTATTGGAGGATGATACCGAGTGAGAAGGATGTCTCCCAGACTGCAAAACGCAGCCCAAAGATTGACACCAGGTAAAGAAAAGCCCACGCCAACAAGAGAGAGAGGTCGCCAAGCCTCCAAGGAGTGATGGGCAGCTGGATGATGAAGGCTGCAGCCAAAACACAACCTGCAAGAGGAGAAATAGGATGCCTGATAACAAGGAAGCACAGGCCACAAGCTACAATGTCCTCCTCAAGGGATGTGAGCAACAATGGAGAGGTTGGAGAGGAGAAGAATGAGGGAGAGAATGACCGAGGATGTCAAGATAAATGAATGTGGGGAGATGTCAAATGGATGGAGGCAGTGCCATATTTATAGGCACAAACTGTCTCAAGTGGCACCCCAGTAAGTGGGCGCCCAATCCTTTTTGGGACTACTAGTGCAAAGCAAGAAGGAATAAAGTAAAAGAAATGTGCTGAATGATTGGGTTTCTCAACAACCCAATTTTCCATATGCGGAGGGGGGCTTTGACTTCCCAAAAGGTGAAGCAAGAAGGTGGAAAGGAATCCACCAAAACCAAGTCAGGTAGTGAGGAGCAAAGTACGTCCCCTCTAGAATTGAAATGGGGTTGGAAAAATATCCCCAACAGAAATAGGTACTGTCAACATTGCCAAAACACCGATCATTTTGACCATGAGTCACTCAAAGACCGAGGGAAATCTGCCCAAGACTTGAACCTCTTCCCCACCCAAGAACTCGAGGCGAAGGGCACTTCTGCCCCACCTTCACAACCAAGAGGGGATCATCCTCCATACCAACAAGGGAGACTTCCTAGGCTGGATAGGCTCCATGACTGCCCTCATTACACTTGAGGGATTAGCTAATAAGACTTTAGTCCTCAAACACTCCTCGTCTCCCTTAAAGATAGATTGGATGTGTATTGAGTCACCATCTACATCTAATATGCAACCAAAAGCAACTAAGCCCACTTTTCCATTAGACTTTCCAATCAAGTGGATTATGGAGCCTTCCTCTGGTTCAAATATCATTGACACTAATCGAAGTCCTACCATTCTTCCCACCTCTACCTTGTATTCCCTCTTTCACTATACATTTCTACTCTTACTTTCCTCCATCCTTAGCATATCTGCCTATTAGTAGCAAAAATCCCTAAAAACCAAAACAAGTCACACAAATATTTAAATGCATCTAAAAGCACTTTCATCAAAGTTAAGGTTTGTGTTCTTATGGCCTCATGCAATCCTTACACTCCTTACTTGTGTTTTCAATTTGGAGCTAACCCCTACAAGACCTACCAGTTTGATCGAAGCAGAGACTCAACTAGTTCCACAATCTTTATCTTGGTTGCCCCTCTTTGGTGAGGCTTCACACTCTCAACCAACATGGATCCTACTTCTCCTGAGGTCAGGTTATCTCCCAAGGTCAAGTTATCCCCTTTCTTAAAGCTCCCTTGGAGGTCATTCATTTGACAAGTTTTCCATTGTACATGCATCTCACTCTTCTTTCTTTGGATGCTTCCTTCCCCCGTCAACATTGGCATCTTGGGGTAAGAGGAAGTGCTTGCTTCTCCTTCCCCCGTCTAGTGATGAGAACCTAGAGGGGGCAATGTTCTTCTCTTAGTGCTCACAAGATCGCAATCACCACATTTGTACATCTATTTGCACCTTGATGATGCATGATTGTAAAAGGGCGCTTGAGACAAGTGAGCAATTCCCCTAGGGGGGTACTATCCAAGTGGCACCGTTGCATAGCATTCTATTTGAGTATGACACTTTGCATTATCCCTTGCATCAAACTATGCATTGGTATTGTGTTTTTGTGAATAGAGCGCTTTGGATGCAAGAAAAACCTATATTTTGGGAAGCGCCTGTCCAAGGATGAGAATCTCCATGCATCTACGCGTATTTCTCCCTTTTTCTTCATTAGAGGAGTGGTTGACTCCCTTGGATCCACCATATTCATGGTAGCTCATATGGCAATCTCAATGGTAGTGCCTCCCATGGCAGCACATGACATACACCTTTGTAGATCTCCTCGTCACCGACACCTTGGACAGGTGATTAATAGCTTTCTATTTTGTAATGTTGGATCCAACCATCCCTTTTCTCCCCCCATGGGCACAAATACGTTTTTTAATAAATAAAAAAATATAGTTCAAAGTGAAGTCATTACCTTTGTAGGTCCTGGTAGGCCATAGGCTAGTTGATGCACATCCTTTGGCTGATACCTTAGCCTCTCTAGGGTGGCCCTTTGGGCTCCCAAGATAAAATGACCATCACCTCTCTAGTCTTAGTAGGCCACTGGACAACCTTGGCTACTTTGAGGTGGGATGCCTTAGGGTATTGTAGGTTGAGCTACCCTTGGCAATCCCTCCTGAGGTTCAAGTTTTGGACCTAAGAGAGCGTGTTAAGCTTAAAAGGTGCATTGCAAAATTAAAACTTTAACTAGCTCTTCAAAACAACCCCAAAATTCAAAATTACCAAACTTTGATAAAAATTACCAAAGTATCTGTCCTATAAGTCAACACTGAAGCTTTGGGAAAATCCACATCCATAAATAGGAGGCTACCCAGCTACTATTCAATCCATGTTTTGTAGATTCTCCCTTAGCTGGTGCCACTCTCCCACTCTTGTCTACCCCTACATTGGCGAATTCCTCGGTTCATGGTGCTGGCAGCCCATTCCATTCGCTCCAAGCTACCCAGAATGCTGTGTTTGCTACAGGTGACATCTTTCCAGCCCTCCTCATGCAGATAGTAGTTGTTGCCATCATCATCAAGGGCAAGAAAAGGCTGTGTTTGCAGTCTGCAGCAGCCCCTTGTGTCATCTTCAGCATCCTCTGCCTGCTGCCCACTGTTTCAGAGCTGTCTACCTAGAGCCTGGTGTTTTTGCTCCCATGCAGGCTGCCCTAATGCCACTGCCTCCCATCAGCCTGATCCAAGCAAATTCTTTATCCTCATCTGCATTTGCAGCTGCTGACTGCACACAGCTGCTGACTGCACTCAGCGGCTGCCTGCTACATTTTGAGATCCATTCAGAGTATGACAATCTCTCTAGTTCATTTCTACCCTGGTACATGCTGAGATAGAAGGTTCAAGGTTTTATATCCACTCTTGCATAGTGTGCTTACTCCATTTAGAATTCATTCTTCTCTTATCTCTGAGTTACTCTTCACCTTTGAGTTCTATAGTTTATCACTTTGTGTTTTGTCATACACTTGTGCTTATCTTCTATGCTCAAGTATTTCTATACACATTTCATTCCTAGTCTTCTAAAAAAATTTAGGTGTTGACTTCTAGTGCCTCTAGATATCACAATTGGGCATATCTTCCAAAGTTCCACGGTAAAATAGTATCAATGCACAATGGGTTAGATGGGGCTACATACCTTATGTGCAACTGTGAGATAGCCATCCACCTGCATAGACCAAGTGGAGCCTTCCCTTGCTAGTGGGACATGCAGCCTAGCCTCTAGGGGAGCATTTTCTCCTTACCTTGCGGTTGTCAGTATCGGAGCAATTCCTTGTAGCTAGTTCACAGCTCTGGATTTCACTTCATTGCTAGCATAATAGTCACCAAATATGAGCTGTGAACAGCCACAGACACTATGCTCAAGTGACCTCCATCCAATCAGTTTCCATTGAGCCAGCACATCTCACAAGCAGCCACACACAAACATCAAATAGGGGCGACCACACCTTGGAGAATAAAGAGACCCTGCCTAAACAGGGGGACTGCTTCAAACAAGGAACCCGACATAAAAGTCAGCATGTCCTAGACTGCAGATCAGATGGTGGGTACCTGAAGATCCTCTATTGACTGGGGGCCATAAACATGAAAGAACCCACACATCCCAAGCTGAAACAAAACCCCCTCCAATCACTTTGCATTGAACCAGTTGAAAATGCCTTGTCCCACAACACAGCCACACACAAGCATCAAATAATGCTACAAGATAACCAGCTCATGGCAGCGACTGTACCTTGGAGAGTAAGGGACCCTGCCTAAACAGGAATTACTTCAAAACAATGAGCCCAAAAACACATCAGCGTGTTCTACACTCCAAAAGCAGATGCTGAATACCTGAAAACTGATCTGCTGCTGAGTCCTGACCAGGAGACATATATGTGAAAGAACCCTCAGCAATCTTGTAGGCCAAATAGCTCAGGAGGCTCTATAGTAGAAACTACAAACTCTTGTCGCACCAAACTGCCTTAACAGGGACTGCTTCAAAACAAGAGGTTGATAATCGCTGTTGCTCACACAAGAGAAAACTGAACTTGTCTAATACTGCCAAAAATAGCCTGAGAATATCAGATCTCTATCCGAAACACTGGATCTGATCCATGTGTTTAGACTACACATAGTGAATCAACCATTGTGCTGCTTGTGGGGCTTCCAGCTGTTAATGCAGTACACCATTTTTTTGAAAGGCAGTTAGACAACTAATATAATTTTTTGCTAACCTAGCCCTCGGTCAACAGTGAAAACAATGGATATATACTGCCACTGCCATTCTAGAAGTCATATCCTTAGCATTTGCAATTTTTTATGCCAAGTTGTAAGTCAAGAGGTCAACAGAATAAACAACAGCTATTCTCAACTTTGAAAATGTACTCTAATGTGTACATAAAATCTGGTTTGCAATCGGGATGCATAAAGATGGGAGAATGAGAGAAAAGGGGTTGAGAGACACTGCTGTTTGCATTGTACACTGCCATACAAACACAATTAACAGCATAAATATCAACCCCATAGAAAAGGATTGCGTTTGCATGCAGCCATAGAAACAGAATGACAGAACCTGTCATCAGCATCATATGTAGCCAAAAGTTCGCATTCTCGATTTTAAACTTTTTTGACAAACTCTAGCATGAACCAAGATCTTTCATGTTTCCTTTCTGTTAAATCAGGTCATTGACTAAGAGTAACTACTTCTATTTGACTACTCTTACTAAAAGGAAGTGCTGTTGCATACTTGAAGAGCAATGCATCCGCTTAAACACTTCGACTTTTTGCAACAAAAGCTATAGCAACGTGAATGGGCCATCAAAAAAAAGGCAGAGGCACTTTATGGTAGAATAGGCACAAAAATGCTACAACCTCTATGCATGAGACTGCAATTGATGATTAACGAATCTGAGAAAAAGCACACTTATCTACTATTGCATGACACAAATATGAGAAGAAGGTCTAAATAGTAATCACACCTGCACAGTGCTAGGCACAGCTCCTGAAAAAAGTGCAGTAAAACCATCACGCTCTATGATTTGTTGAAAAACAGCTATCAAACCCATCTTTGAATTTGTCTGTTGGAGTTGGAGCTGCCTCCTGACCACCTCAAGAGGGTATGTAACAATTTCTGCACAAGCTCCAGCTATTGCACCATAGACCAATGTTCTTACTGGACCTAATTCCAACTGTGGTACAGGTTTATTGCCACCTTCATCATCTGCTGCATTCATGCCATCTTGAATCACCTCATTGCCTTTCTGAGCTTCCATTCTTAGCTGCAGTTCCCTTTGTGCCTTTGGGGATTGCAGATATGATGCCTTCAAGATGTCATAAACCCCATAAAAGACTGCCCCTGATGGGACCATACTCAACAAGGCCGGAAGCAAGCCTTTGTATAAAGAAAGGACTCCCTCCTTATGTATCATTTGATGAAAGCAACCAAACATGCCTCCAAGATCTTCCCCTCCTGGAGCTATTAGTCTTGTCCTTATCTGCAGTTCAAAAATTAGATGCTTAATGAACAACCAAGGTCCTTGAAGAACAGATGAATAAAAAACTTGCATAAAGCTGCTGTACCGTATCAAGAGGAAAACACAATAATGTGGCTGCAGCTCCAGAAGCAGCTCCAGCAGTCAATCTGTCAAAATTTGTGACCTGGTTTTTGCCTTGTCTTTCCAGCATCTCCTTGCAAAACATATCATAAGCTAAAAAATTGATAGATTTGAAAGGGACCATCCGAAGCAGATTCAACATATTGCCTTTCCAAAACCCCACAGGCCCTTCTGTAAGCCAAATTCCATGTATAACTTGAAACCAACTGTGCTTGGCTCCTCCAACAACATATTCCAGCTTCAACCTCTCAAGAGGAGCAACAAAAGTCCTATCATGGGAAACAGGAAAAACTTCAAGCATAAAAATTTGGGGTGTAACACACAAGGAAAATGCAATATTGATATTTGCATGATGTTAATAGCCTTGGATCGCATGAAATGAGAACTTCAGTATCTTTCTTGATACCCCACAAGGGTCAGAAAGGTAAAGGCAAACAACTCAGAAAGCCTCTCAAACATAGGTAACAAAAACAGGGAAAAAGAAAGAGTAACGAAACTAGGAACACAGAAACGAATGGTAAAAGTTTGGAGTTTTGGGGAGTTTCCAGCTGTGAGAGTGCGCAACAAAATTATAGGGTGTCACCTGCCCAAAAACCTATTCACCGGGGAAAGAAGAGCCGTCGCCAACAGCCAGAAGGGATCACCTGATGCAAAGGAAGCTGCATTCGCAACTAATGCAAATGTTGATGCTTGCGTTTACAGCCTACACCAGTCACATCTACAACAATCTCCACTATGTCCTCGTTTGGCAACGATATCATGTAAGAGTGCACCATGGAAGAAGGAACGGAAACACATACATAAAGAATCTACAAGGAAAGAAGAAAAGAAATTTGCACTGAACAAGGAAAAAATGTTGAATGTAGGACTGATCAGCCCCTAGACCCCCACAATGTCAGTGAGGGCATTAGATCAGGCTGATGATGATGGTAGCACCAAAGACAAAGGAAGATGATAGAGTCAAAGCGTGCACCTACCAAGGAAAAAGGCAGATGATTTGCCAACCGAGTGGGGAAGTATATATATAGCCAAATAAACCCAAAATTGGCCAACCAACAATCTAGGCTAGAAAAATGGCTAACCAGCATTTAATGCTGGTCCGACCAACATTTCATACTCGCAATGCCCAAGAAATGCACACAAAAACCTGACTGGAGGAGAAAATGCATTAAAAGGTAATAAATTGACTGCTCTAGAATGAGCTACCTCCTCCATCTAAATAAGTGACAAATAAGTCAGAGCTCCTAAAGTCCCCCTCTGACTCGAATTGAGGCTCACAGCCAAGAGATGACAAGGCATGATAATCATGATTGCTAACACTAGCAACTTAAGGGTGCATTTTTGCTATAGCATAGAATACTAATAGAGTGTTGTAGTACCTCCATGCCCAAGAAACCGATCACCTCACACATGCAATTAGGTTGTGTCTTAATGAAAGAGATAATGGAAGAATCTATTTTTGTGATTAGAACATCAACTGAAAGCACATAGCAAACCCCTCTAAAAAGAGAGGAAGGTAAACATTTAATAGATAAGGAGAGGGATAAAAGGAATGTTCCTTAACGAATTTATCCATCCAATGATGCCCTGAACGCAAATCTTGCTTAGGCCTGCAAAAAGCTTTTTCCAAGCAAGAATATGTTAGCAATATTGTCAGCTCATGAGTGAGTCTAGGCCATGCCTAGTATTACTAGCTATTTTAGGCATTTTATTGTGGCCTGTATGATGCATATTTGGGCATTTATTGTTGGCCGACCTAATGCATTATTTGCATTCTTTTTGGCCTATTTATTTGGGCTCCTCCTCCACATTCAATCATTCATCACTTGCAAATCCAATGCATACTTTCATGAAGAGAGGAGTCAATGTCCCTGCCCACACATCCAATGACTCACTGTTGTGCGCGGCTATCTCATGTTTGATATATGGATTCCATTTCCCGGGCTTTCCTCTGAGTTCTCTTCTTTGCAATATCCTCTCTTTCTTTCTCTTTTATCTTCTGTTCAGCAATTTATTTCAACACTTGTTTATACTTCCATGTCGCATCCACTTCTCACAAAATACTTTTTCCTTCTACCTACAATAAAGAAGCCTAGTGATTGAGCCACATAGACTTCATCCAAATAACCTTTCAGAGAAGCACTCTTCACATCCATCTAACAAATTGGCCGACCATGATTGGCATCCAGACTCGATAGGAGTTGAAAGGATGTGAGACAAGCTGTGGAAACAAAAGTTTCTTCATAATTGGAAACCTTGTATTGAGCCACCAAAATTAAGACATACATTAATCTCAAATTTTCATGCATTGATGCCTAATTTAGGCTACTTAAAATAGCCCCAAAGAGCATTGATGCCTAATTTAGGCTACTTAAAATAGCCCCAAAGAGCAACTAAAAGCAATTACCAAAAACAAAAATCTTTCTTTTTTAAAAGTAGGATAAATGCCTGAAAATCTTCTATAAAAGAGCATGTTGTGGGCATCCCACTTTATCCTTGATTCATTCAATCTTCCGCTCTTATTCCCCAATCTGCCCAAGTCTTGGAGAATGTTGTGCTAGTCTATGGAGGTTACCGCCCTTGCTTCCCAACCCATCTGCTACATGTTTTCAGCCTATGGAAGTCATCACCTAGCTTGGGGGAGGTCCCCATAGTCAATTGTTGTCATTGCCAATCTGGCAACATCGTCACCAACTGATTGTTAAAGATTAGTCATCCCCTAGACTAGCATTTCTCAGGTTACCAATGGTGCAGTCAGTTCTCTCGAAGGTACTCTCAAAGTGCATCATCATTATTCATTATTCCTATTAGTCAATGGGCATTTTCAGCAAACAATGTGTGCAAGCAGTTTGTCAAGCGAGTGATGATGCCACATGGCAGCTGGAGGACTGATTGCTGATTATTTTATTCATTTATGTTGTAGTTGGTTTTTTTTATCAAGTTGGCTAGTTTTTGCTGGCTGATTGCATTATTTCCTCCTATTTAGGCCCATTTGGCAGCTTGCCCTCCTCACTTGCTTTTCAGATACTGACGGGAGAGATACAGCTCAAGGAGATACATCTACAACCCCTGTCTATCTGCCCTCTTCATTTCAGCATTCATTGACTGCAGATTTCTGTGTTCTTCTCTCTCCCTTTCTCTCATGTTCGCTTTTCTTCAGTCTAGTGCATATGCTTCTGCATTCGCTGCACTCTAGCACCGTATCAGAGCAACGTAGAAGGGCTGATTGATTGTGGGCAGACCTGATCAGGAGGATTCTTTGCGACAAAAGTTTTGAGTTTTCAGCATCCAGAGGCTACGATCAAACAAGTTTTGCGCGGAGGAGTGAAGTTGCTGTTTTTCGCAGGTCCTTGCTATTCATGGAGGAAATATTGTGTTTTCAACCTTTTGCTGTGGACTTTGAGTTTTCATGGCCTCCAACAAGTGAAACCCTTCGAGGACAAGCGAAGGAAGCCCTAGCAAGCACCGAGACCGTGCATGGATTCAAAGGGGGCTGCCCTTGTTTTTGTAAAGGTCATCCTATTTACAATGTCGATCGAAATTGACATGGGAGTCTTATGATTTGGCAGGGCTCATGATTGAGGCTATAGACCATCCTACAACTCGTGATGCCTCCAAGCTTTCTTCAAATGAGAAAGCCAAGTTGATGAAGGTAAAAGTGCATTGGGATAAACTGAATGCCTGCATCCATTCTTTCCTCCCTCTCTCTTGCACTCCAACCGTCATTGCTCACATCAAGAACTTCACAATGGCTCGAGACATATGGCTGGAGCTTGATCAAATGTACAATCGGATGACCGTGATGAAGCGAGTGTCTCTGGAGGTTGAGATGACGACTTTGAGCCCTAACAAGTCTTCTTTCTATGCGGAAGCATGTCAATAAGCTTCGGTAATTGCAAATACAAGTCCAGAACATAGGGAAGGCAATTACCTCAGAGGACATGGCAATAACTCATCTTTCTCCCTCATTTAGTACATTTTATTCTGCCTTGATTGCTTCAGAGCGATCAAAGACTCTTCATTGGAAAGAGTTGGTTCCTATGGTTTTGGACTAGGAGGAGCAATTGAAAGGGCAAAATGCTTCCAAGACTAAAACATTGACTGGTCACTCCTCTCAAAAGAAGGGGAAGGACCAAAGAAAGGAAAACAAAATCGAAGGACAGAGAAGAATTCCACTAGTCATATCTGTGGCAAGACAGGTCACTAAAAGAAGAATTGCCTCAGTAAGAAGGACAAGGAGAAGACGGAGAAGTCTTCAAAGAATTCAAAAGTGGTGACTACTCCCTCATCAACTACCTTTCTCCACTTGGAAGCAGGTGCACAATCCTGAACATCCCTTAGCGCCGTGGAAGGAGGACCAGAATGCTTTCTAGGATGCATTGTAAGCTTCGAACTGGTGACAGGTTTGCCTCCTGTGCATAAGATTCACTACAAGGAACCTCTTTGTGAGGAAAAGAAACAAGCTGCGTGGAGTTTGCCTTACACTAGATTTCGAAAGGGATGTACTACAGAAAGTTGCGGCCACCTAATTTAAGATTATCTTCGGAAGGCTTCTAGGGGACAGCTTGTTTGAGATATGCATGACATTGTAATGAGTCAACAGCCATATGTATCTTCTATTGCAGCAAACAACATCGTGATGTCATTCCTAGCAAGGCTTTGAGACGGTCTTCCGTACCCTTGGAGCTTGTTTCGATAGGTCTATGTGAACTTATGAGAATGGACACCTTAAGGGGAGCTTGTATTTCATGCTGATTGTGGATCATTTTAGCAAGATGACGTGGGCTTATTTTTTGCATATACACGGGTGCATAGTGAGTATCTGCGTATGTCTCCGCCTTGAGGACCTCGATCTCTGTCAGCCCGCATGCTGTCACTCTCGGCAGGCAGTCTCTATCAGATGTCAGATGTGTGTATCCAAGTGCTGGACAGGGCTGGTATAAATAGCAGAGGAAAAATACCACAAAAATGACCAGAGGCAGGTCGGCTGCAATTAATGCAGTCGACTGCATAAAACAGTCGGACTGCTGCTGTACCTGACTGACTATGCTGACATGGCAACTGTCGGACTGGTCTATCCGTACTGCACCTGCTGACATGGCGCCTGCAATTGCTGACATGGCATTCTGGTCATACTACTCTGCACACTGCGGTCCAAGGAATAACTCTCTAACAAAAGGTGACTTGCATACAAAGGTTGAAGCCTCAATTTGGCTCCTTGAATACTTGGATCAAGGGGCGAATTGAGGATTAATGCTACTTGTCACTTGGGCCAGCAAGTGGTTCCAAATTTTGTAAGAGATTGCTTGATTTGCTAAGGATTTGGGAGTTCATACATAATCCTTGAGTTGGTGGCGTGGAACACCAATTTCTTGGGAATTCAGCCTCTATCTTGGTCATACAACAAGTTCTAGGATAAAGTTCAAAGTAATGCCATGAGGGAAACAATTTCGAGGCCAATCAATGTTACTAGTCTCTTGTGATTGATTAAGTGTCAATTTGCTTCATTTCTTACATTGTTGCTTGCTATATATAACATGTGAATCAAAGAATTCACCGCGCTCTCCATCAAGAAAGGCTGGTTTCATTCTCCTACTCCCTTTGTTGCCCATGATATCACCATCACTACTGGACCATTGCTGCTGCATTTCACAATCCATTGCAAGCACGACACACTCCTGAAGCTATTCTCAACGTGTCCGATACCACTATCAGCTCTCCTTATCCTTGGTCCTTGGGACACAAAGGTTTGAGACCCAGATCCTATCATTCACATTCCCATATTCATTTGATTTCATTGCGTATTCTAACGGACTATGTTCATTGTATTTTCAAACATCTTGCATTTCTATGCATTTGTCCTAGCATTTCTTCAAAACCTTGCACCACCAATCTAGCCTTGTACTTGTACAAGGTGCCATCTTTTTTAGGCTTACTACAAAAAATCTACTTAGTCCCTACAACTTTCTTGTGATGAGGCCCAAGGACACTCCACCAAGATAAAACTTCTAGTAGAATCAATTCTCTCGAGCTCCTTTTCCATGGTCATTCGCAAATCCGGATGCTTAAAGTCATCACGCCACATGTTGTAAAGAAATACTTGAGCACGAAAGATAAACACAAGTGTATGGCCAAACACAAAGTGTAATAGAAGAACACAAAAGTGAAGAGTAACTCAGAGACAATAAACAAAAAAGAATGAATAATGAAAGGTACAATGTTCAATGCAGTAAACACATTATGCAAAGTGAATACAAAGCTTCGAACTCTTGTGTCTCTAGAGGACTGAGGCAAAGAGATGAGCTAGACAATGTTGTACCTTGTACAGATCCCAAAACGCAGCAGGCAGCCTCCAAATGTGATCAGCAATTGCAAGCGCACATTTGTGCGTCTGGATTGAGCTGAAATGGCAACTTGGAACAATGGGCAACTCCACGAAGATTAGAAGGATGAAGGCAACAATAGCAAACTGCAAAACACAACTATCAACTACCCTTGGAATGATGGAAACTACATAGGAGCTAGCAGCAACAAATGCAAATGTCTAGAGAGCCTCTGACAAATAGGTGATGGCTGAAAATATGTGTATCTGAGCTAAAATCTACCATCATCAACAAACACAAGGTTTGGAGATTGTAGCCTGATTGTTAGGAGCTGCAGCAAGGCTGACACAACCACATAGAAAGGTATCCGCCATGGAGGTGTGTAGATTGTAGTGGAGAAGAAGGCCCCAACTAGAGGACCTGCAATGAATGATCGAGATGGCCTTAGTGGAAGGGCAACTACTATTTATAGATGTGGGTCCTCCCATATTAGGGTTTGGCTTATGAGACGCATACACTCTCTAGAAAAGTTTGGTAATTTAATGAAAGTTTGACAATAAGCACGTTTTGGAGCTATATAATCTACCAATATGACAATTGCATAGGGCGTCAATGGGTTAACCCTAGCAAACCTTCTAAGGCCATCTTGGGAAGAGTCTATTGGAACGACCCCCAAGATCAGCATTGCTTATTAATACCACTGACATAATGGGTCCTAAGGAGACAACCAATGGGCAAAAGTACTTGTGAGTGGATTAAGAGTGAGAAGTAAAATGGTTTCAATACTACATTTATTGTTGCACCTGTGACCTTGGGTTCAGAGTGTCATTTCTTGGAGCAACAAATAATAGCCCACTATTGCTCTTTCTTCCACACAGCAAAGTATAAAGCTGCTTGTAACCACCCAAGATGTTATTTGGTTTAGGTGATATTGTCTAAATGGTGAGAATCAAAGCTATCTAGCCATAGCTCGGAATCCAATGTTTCAAGCTCACATGAAGCACATTGAGATATGGTATCAATATCTTCAAGAGTGCATCCAAGATGAGGAGCTAGAGTCAACTATTCCATTATGGACAATATGGCAAACATCTTCACGAAGGCTCTTACAATCCTTTACATTAAGAGCTTTGTGCGGATATCGTCACTTTTTGTCATTTTGTGTTTTGTCCCTATTTTTGGGCCCTATCCATGTATTTGGCCTAAGACGTTGTCTGTAACGATTTGAAAGCTATCCTAAAAATTCAGGTCATTCTTGCCTATTTTATGGCATCACATCACAATTGATTAACACTCATTCAATCATTGACTTGCCCTACCTCCCACCTTCTCATTAACTTCCCCAATCTCCTAGCTTCTCTCCAAGCACCCTCACCGCAACTACACCTATAGCACATGCCTAGGTTGAGCCTTGTATCAATTGCTTCTCACCATTCAATAAAGTTGCTCATCTTTCTCATTCTTGCCTTCAATGTTCTCTCGCTACTCTTGTATATCCTCTTCCCCCACACCTCTCTCTCCAAGCACCCTCATTGCAACTACACCTATAGCATGTGCCTAGGTTGTATTAGTTGCTTCCCATCATTCATTGAGTTGCTCATCTTTCTTATTCTTGCCTTCAATGTTCTCTTACTGCTCGTGTATATCCTCTTCCCCCGTACCTCTCATAACTTTGCCTAATCTTGTGGCCCACTAAACATGACCAAGTTTGCCACCATACAAAGCAATAGCATGTCTTCCACATCTTCTCGTCCTCAAACATGACACTATTCCATTTGTTCACCTTCACATACATGAACCCCACTTCGTCGCATGGTGATGAAAACAAAGACTTATCCAAAAGCTAAAGCAACCCAACAAGCTCCGAAAAAAGTACTAATGAGCACCATAGCAACTCCATAACATATGTCAAAACAATGAATCTCCCGATCACAAGAGCAATAGGATCATTGTAAGATAAGGTGAAACATGAAAAGGAAATAACTTTTGTGTGATCTTGGTCAAAGTGAGGTAGCAAAGGGAATGGCATTAGCTTGCAAAGAACTTGATCATTAAACAAGTGATGGATACACACATGCAAGCTCAAAACTAACACACCAAACACAACTAGCAAACAAGAGTTAGTAGTCACTAAACCACTGTAGAAGACTCCGCATGAATAAGGCTTAAACACGAAATCAAATAGACACGTCCTAAAGCTTCATCACCAACAAAAGAAAAGACCAATGTGTGTTAGCAAAACAACAACCCCAAAGCAAGAAGGCATCACCAAAGGTGACGCAAGCATATAGATGCAATTGATAATAAAGGCATAAGACACGAATTACAACAATCAACACCAACCAAGCAAGTTGTCATGATGCAACCTAGAGATGTGTGCATGAGTACTAGCTTCAATCAAGCCTCATGACCATCATCTCAACCATAATGCAAACAATACAATTCACTACCTGCACCTAGCGCTGCTACACTAGGCCACCAAAAATGACACCTTGGATGAAACTATAGAGTTAATGCTCACAAGCAAATACAATACACCCATCAATAGACTATGCACAAACACAGCAATGAACCATAAAGAGGCATGAAATGCAAAGCTAATACCAAGACAACAATGCACATCACACAACTAACAAATCGCATGCCACACCAACAAGTGGTAGAATGTACCACAATATTAGCAAGAGATAATGAAAAGCGCATAAGAACCTAAACATCAAATACCATGTTAGAGAAGTAATAACGATAACAAAACAATGAAACAAGCAATGCACAAATTGTAAGAGGGAACAAGAATCCACTATGATAATCCAAGAGTAGAACGGTTGAGCACTAGCTCACACACTCCATAACCTCCTCCTCTCCAAACCAAGAATCGACACATACAAGTTCAATAATTGTGGCCACACACCATCCTTTTGTACACAAAATGATGGACTAACCTAGAAGAAATAGGTCAGCCAACACTCCAGGAAAGCCGCTATGAATTAGGGTTTGGGCACCTATTAACATGTGAAATGACCACTCTCAATATCTACATACTAGACCTACAAGTCTTGCTACATATGGAAAGGCATTTCCTAATGGATAGATCTTAGGTCCATAAATGTTACTACATATAAAAAGGCATCTCCGAAAAAGTAATCCTACAAGGAACTCACCACCTACCCAAGACATATGTGCAACTCCTCACTACTTTGATATGGTCAAACCTTATTCAAACTCATTAAGGTCATTTGGACAAGATATGAGGAATAGTACATGGTGCTAAGGAGCACCAAAGGGCCTTCTTTGCTGCCTTGGTGTCAAGGCCTTTCCTGGTGGAGCATCATGCATGATTCTTTGCATTTCTTGGGACTATTGTCCCCCACAATGGCTATTTCCTCACCCTCCTCTTGCTATACCGCCCTTTGGATTTCGTACTCTTTGTTTATCCCTCTAAGACACTCACCTGCTATGTAGCATTTCAGTGACCCATATTGCTTACAAGGAAAAAGGTGATAATATTTATCCATCATTGCGAATTTGCTTTTTAGAAGAAAGAGCACAATGTCAATCGCAAAGCTCATACCTGGCAACAATCGTTGAAACAGCACCTGCCACTAGATGCTTGGTTATGCTTTGCACCTTCTCTACACTTAAATTCCCCCGATCCTGAATCCTTTTTACACCATACACAATCTTCTGTTCACCCAGTGTGCTGCCTGTGTTGATACATCTGTGCTCAGCACTTTCTTGAATCAAGCTACCTTCCTCTGAGTTTTCAACGGTCTGATTTTGTAATAAAGTGTTGCTCAACACTATACTATCCGAATCTCTCACTAGCTCGTAGAACGCACCTATCCTGATCTGCTGCTTACGAGGTCTAAAATAAGCACCTTTCAGTTTCACGTTGGTAAACCCGGGAGAAGCCTTCTCAGAGTACAAAAGGGACCCTACAACTGCTGCAAGTGCTGATGCGAGTGAGCTTCCAGTAGAAACAGGTAGCCGATCTTCACTGATCTTGGGATCATTCTTTTGTGTTTTACCACCTACTGACAGAAAGGCCAAAGTTGATAAGGAAGAGAAAGCGGCACGAGCATGCTGTGGGCTTGGATAAAATAAGGATAGCATAGATTTGGGAAATGGAGACGAGAACAAAGATAGAAAAAAGCCGTCATTCTCCAAATTTGTTGCACATGATAGCTCCCTAGACGTAGCAATTTCTGTGTTGTAGCCACTTTGGCCAAAACGACCAGCAGGTGCACAATCCTGAACATCCCTTAGCGCCGTGGAAGGAGGACCAGAATGCTTTCTAGGATGCATTGTAAGCTTCGAACTGGTGACAGGTTTGCCTCCTGTGCATAAGATTCACTACAAGGAACCTCTTTGTGAGGAAAAGAAACAAGCTGCGTGGAGTTTGCCTTACACTAGATTTCGAAAGCCATGTACTACAGAAAGTTGCGGCCAATGGCTCGGAAGTAGCGGAGCCTGTAAAGAGTCTTCACAGCATGGAGCATCCTTGAGTGAGATAGAGACAAGCTGCGTCGAGATTGGGAAACTTGCCTATCAATAGATTTCGAAGAAAAGATACAGAGCGCAGCTTGGAAGGCCCAGCGTCCGTAACAGCATCAACTGCTATGCTACAACAACAGTTTTTCTGGTTCCTGCAGTGTGCCGCTCTTTGAGAGGATGGACGGTAAAATGCAGGCTTCTCCACAGCAGCAAAAGAGGACGCCCCGATGATCCACAGTGAAGGAACAAACAGAAACCGAGAAGCGTCTCAAAGGGAAAGCGTGTTCGCTTTCACCTGATAGGCAGCGAATGCGACGAACCTCGCCAGCTGTTTCTTGCGAGCTTCCTTTTGGACAGGAACATCAAGCTCCGGCTCAGTCTCTGTAACAAAAGGTCATAACCGTCGCATCAGGAAGCGTGTGTTTCTGGATCTCTTCCCTCACCTCGTGATGAGCCTCAAGAGCTCAAAAATGCAACAATAGCACGTCCAAGATCGCACAGGGAAGAAGGCCATGAGGCGAAGATTCAGGCAGTCGAGGCAGTGCATATGCAGGAAAGACGGAAGCTCAACGGCAGTTGCTGCAGCTCGGAATACGGAAGGGGAAGCTTCAAGCTGCAGGTGACGGACCCGTACAGGTAGCAGAAAGGGAAATCATGGTGGAACAGAGACACTGAACATGGAATGGCATGAAAGGAAATGAAATGAGATGAAAGGCATGTGAGACTTGCCTGTGGACCGCCAGGTTCTCATGTTGTTCAATGAATTCATGGGTGTGGGTTTCCACCACCGGAGGGTGTTTGTGGAGGACACTCTCCTTTGGGCCACCATGGCATGACAAACACTTGACCCTTTTCCATATAGACAAACCCAGGTCCCATACCTAACCCTTGGTCTTGACTTCTTCAGAACCCAAATGATCTACCGGCTAGACTCTCCATTAAGTCTCCAAGCAAAGGTTAGTGGCTTCCAGCTACTCAAGTAGTAGCTTGTACCGCTAAATCTATCTCTAGAGATGCAGCATGCTCTATATAATATAATATGTTAGGCTTGCACATTTTAAAAAGAGTGTTGGAAATACTAGACAATAACTTATTTCTTAGCCCATAATTACACAACAACAATTTATATAAGAATTTGGGTGTTATTTGTGAATTTATAACTATAATGCTGAGAAGAGCTAGCTTGATTGTACTTGCAATTTTTCATTTTCAACTAGGAAAAATGGCTATATAACAAGATTGTGTGAGCATTGAGAGCTCGCTTACAATGGCACATTCTTTCACTTCCATTCCTTTCTAATTTCAAGGTTCACTTTACTTATATTGGACTTAAAGTGCTCGACTTTATGTAAGTAAAGCAAGGGAATTGTTCATAGTCTAGCACATTGTTGACAGTTCAGACTCATCACTTATAAAGTCAATCACTAAATGGATGTGTACCAATTACCTCACTCGTCAAGTGGGAGCCTAGAGGGATTCATTTTGTAATCATTGATTAAAAATCAACATGGAGTGCACATCGAGTTCCACTTAAATTTTTATAACAAAATGCTTGATTGTCTAAGTTAGGTGGAGTAGTGGAGATGTGTGTGGCAACTCCCATAATCTTTAAGTTCTACAATTTCATGTCACCCTATGTGGCACAAATTTAGAACTTGAAATTGCACTCTCTTTGATTCAATCTCACCACGAAGATACTCTGAACAATTCTCTAGGTATCATTTTACCATAAAGACGATGAACCTACTCTAACCAACTACATTCAGCATTGTAGGACACAAATCCATACATACCCTTCTAGGAGTTCATGATACAACTCACTTCCACACTTCATACCTCGGCTACCACATATTTCTCACCTTCAATAGGCAAAAGCACAAGGCACGTGTACACATTGCCAAGTACATACAATCTTTAGCAAAATGGTCGATCGTCCAAGTGAGGTGGAGTTATGGAGATGCATGTGGCACCTCCCATGATTTTTTAGTTCTATGGATTAAAGTCACCATCTATAGCACAACTACACTCTCTCTCTCTCTCTCTCTCTCTCTCTCTCTCTCTCTCTCTCTCTCTCTCTCTCTCTCTCTCTCTCTCTCTCTCTCTCTCTCTCTCTCTCTCTCTCTCTCTCTCTCTCTCTCTCTCTCTCTCTCTCTCTCTCTCTCTCTCTCTCTCTCTCTCTCTCTCTCTCTCTCTCTCTCTCTCTCTCTCCATGCATGTGCAAGTTCATTTGTGTGTGTGTGTGCGTGCATGCACATGTGTTTATATGTATGTGTGTATATATGAAGGAGATGGACTTACATCAACATATATGTTTGAACAATTCTTTTCCATTGTTAGCATAACATTGTTTGCGGGTCCATCAATATATGATACCCATAGTAACCACGTGACTTAGGAAAAATTTGCAAATTTGGTTGTTAATGAGATTCGAAGCACAAAACCTTAGCCTTTTTTTGGGTTGGGGGCGGGGGGAACACATCCTGTCTTTTAACCTTCATAGTTCTAACGTCAAGATTAAGAGTTCCGGGCCTTGAATCCCTAAGCGATTATAACCACTAAAATTAGATTCATTCGGATAGCAATATTATAAATCATTAGATGAACTTCCATGACAAAATCTTTGAGCATATATTTTGGCTAAAAATGCATTTTGCTCGCTAAATCTTTTAGCCTTTTTTGAAAGAAAAAAAATGCACGTGTAAATAAATAGGTACATCAATCACCACTAGGAGTGGGGACAATTCTCAACTATAAGTCCAGCTACCCTTGCTTAAGGCCTTGTACATTACTTTGTGAAGGGAATGAAATTGCATAGGCCTTTTAAGGCTATGACTATTTCTAGAGCTTGCAAGCATTTACGTATGGGGAAACTGCCGAAACTGATCTTTGAGCCTAATTTTTGCTATGAGTTCTAAAAAGAGACACTCAAAAATGCTATTTGGTATATACACACCTTAGGCTACCAATACACCCTCTCATAACAACTTATAGAACCTCAATGCAATTATCATATAAATATTAGATAAGTGCATTGCACAAATAGAATTTGTGAAGCCAAATGTTTCACTTCAAAATGTTATACACATGCAATCAAACACTGAATTTGTATTGTAGGTTCTCATCCATGCACATTAGATAATTATGGAATTTATTAAACTAAGCCCGTCGTTTATCATTATCGCATCTAGCATTAAGACATGTGAAACACCCTTAAGCCTAAATTTTATCGACATGTCACTTTGCACTATATGGTCATGCCATTACCCTCCTTAATCAAAATCCATCAAAATTTAGCACTACCTTAGTAGTCCAAACCATCATTGTCAATCATTAATGTGTCTTTCACCAGTACATGTTTCATTGACTATATGATTTAATATACTGGAAAACTCTATTTCAAAGATCTAATGGCTTTAAAATATGCTTAGAAGAATGATCAACCGGACAAACTTGTTGGTCATCTTTTTGGCAATCTCTTGTCCAACCAAGTCAAAAGTTATGTCTCAATCAGATCCTTTGGATGATACAAATTGTATCTAAACTTAATGCATGCATCTCAGTTCTCATGAGACGTATAATGTAGAAACTAGAGAATGAATGTGGATATCCCTAATTTCAAAAAGTTCAAAGGGCTCTTAGAGACTATGCAAACATCCAATAAAGTTAGATGTCCACAAACACATGTCAATTTGCATTACACTACAAAAAAGAGATATCATATAGTTTAAGCATAAAAACATCACCTATTTGATAAATAAGGGTGTTGAACCTTTGATTTGTCAATGAGTGATCCATGATCCTAGCATCCAAGCTAATAAGAAGTCATTTGAAAGTGTTGCTTTGAATAAATTGTCATTTCATATTGATGTGTGTAACCCACATACTTCTTCAACCCTCCTTTGAAGTAGCTCTTGAAAGTGTGTTTCTAAGGGACCTATTGCTCAAACTTGTGGCAAGTTGACAAATTGTTAAAGAGCTTGTCCATGGTCTTTGAGGCATTCATCCCCCCCCCCCCCCCCCATCTCTCTCAATGTACGAGTTAAAGTCTTTTCAAAACAAGAAAACATATAGAAGCACCCTTAGTTTCAAAGCGAAAATGTACAAAAAATCATGTGAATACTATTGAAATCACTTGTTGAAATTTGTCTAAACTCTACTCTTCATCACATCATGGGTGTCGTTTTGATTGACTATAACTCATGATAGTTATGAATTACTCCTTATGGAGTTTCATTCAATGTACATCATCTCGACATCCACTTATAGAAAATAAAAGCTTTAGGGTCTTTTTCCACAATTTGATGGTTAAAACTCATAACCAATGTATATGAGAATATACAATCAATATGTATAAACATTGAACTTAGAACTAAATAAGTAATGCCGGTGTGTACGTGCATGCATTTGTGTTTGGCCATGCCGACTCGGCCCAACCCCACTCGAACAAGTTGACATTCGGCCCGGCCGAATTCACCACTTGGCCCTCGTCAAACAAAATAGAATAATGGTCATTTTAACATAATCCATCCATGTCAAACCATGAAGTTAGATGGTTATCTAGATAAACGCTACATTGACATGAATGCAAAAGGTGCTCAATGATAACATTGGATAAACTATTAGATGGCAATATTTGTCTACGTAGTTCTAAGGTCGACATCCAATCATGGATAAAACTAACGATATAATCCTATGTGTATACATGTGTTGCTATACATGCTCAATTCTCTCCAACCCATGATCCTTTGCACACCTAAAAGAAAACACAACATGAGGTACAACAACAAAGGAACATGAGTAAGAAAGAGAGAATAGGAGAGAACAAAATTTATTGTCCAACAAAATACACCCATGAGAACCTATGAGCTTCAATGGTGATCTAAATGAACCTTATAGTGACAATGAATGCAATATGTGAGACTGCTCAATGATAACAATGGAATACATTGATGGGTGTTAATCAATGTATGCATAAGTCTAAGTTCTTCCAATCATGGATACATGTGGATAGTTCAACTGAGCTTATAGGCCACATAGTCTAATCAAGCTAACTATTATCAACTTATTTACACACACACACACACACACACACACACACACACACACACACACACATGCACGCACGCACACACACACAAGTCATTGCATTATGCCAAACGGTTTAAGAGATGACAAGGATGATATTAACTGTTGACATGCAATGATATACCCTTTATGGAACCAACAACGAGACATGCATATAATTAGTCTTGGTTATTGCTTCTTTAGGACCAAGCACATTTATTGTAGTTGGGTCACCATCACACCAAAAACATGATATGCAAGCAGTGAAAATGTGCATGCATTATTTTATACAATATATCGAACACAAGCATGCAAACGAAAACAATAGACTATCTCTATGAACAAGTTAAGTAAAGATGAAAGCTTTAGGCCCCACAGTTGCACCAAGCTTGGAGACAATGATGCATTCTTTGTATGGAGGAATATCCTAAATATTTTGTATCCTAACTTCAACTTTGATATTTTGAAATTCGAGGTGCAACCTATGGAAAGTTATTCATTGATTTATTGTTGTTCAAGGATGCTAAATTGTGCACACAAATATTGATATCATTTCTTATAATATAAGCACAAAGCAACAAGTATAGGGACTACATTATTATACTCTATAATGCACTTCCCATTAATAATATATATAATAAAAATGCATTAAATTGTCCTTATACCATAATTTTTTAGTACAACTCGTGATCAATGAAGTATTCTCAATTGGTCACAATGTGCTTAGATCCATAAACACACATTTATATTCAATCTACATGAGAATACTAAATTGTTCAATGATGTAGACATAACATTTATAATGTGTTAACTATAAAGTGAATGAGTCAAATTGTAGTCAAAGTCAAAGTGCGAAAAATTATTTCCGTAAGGACTATTTTTGGGCTTCATTATGCTATTCCATTAAGGTATTATGATTTACATAATATTTTCTGAGAGCTAGATTATGTGACCCACAACAGATGTGTGTGCGACTATGTAACTTATTCACTTTAGTCTCCTAGACTAGGTCCTATTGTCTTAAGAAGGAAGCATTAACTAAGACAAGGACCAATCATGAGTCACAAGATTGGATAGGGCACCAATTGGGGTGGAAACCCTACCTTAATTGAGAGTTGTGTAAACCCTAAGTCCAACGCTAAGTTAGGCAAAAAAAGTTAACTAAAAATTTTAGGTATAAAAGGCAAAAAGGGAAGGAGTACATTATGCATACATGTATAAACATTGAGCAGCTACTATTATTGCTTTTGGACTCGACAAAGCAAAGCTCATCTCTATTTCTTACTTCCCTTGCCTTCTTTCCACTAGAGGTTGACTTTGGAGTTGTGAGGGAGAGTTTGCGAGAGACCCAATGAGGCAAAGCTTTCTCCTTCTTATGCTCTATCTTCTTCTCTCAACTTTGAGATTGCTGAATGTTGCTGTGACGAAGTGGAGGGCATTTTCTTGCAAAGAACTTCACTTAGATTGTGGAACCAGATTTGAGGTTTCAAACTTTTGACGATAACACAAGAAGGTGATTTAATGAGTTTATTACACCTTGAAGTTAGTATTGTGCCCTTTGCTTTCTTGGGATATGGAGAAAGGATGCCCAATTGGTTTAGAGTCAGAGACAATTAGGTGAGAGATAGTTAATGTGAGGAGGTTGAACCTCTTAAAATAATAAGACTTTTATTCAATGTCCCCTTATTGAGTGTTGAGGTCAATGTTTTGGTTCTATTTCCAAGGTAAATGACAAAATCAATCACCAATGTTCTCATACTCTTATCATGTGGTGGAATAGGAGGCTTGTCTACTTGAGTGTGAGATGGAATGGTGAGGAGTAGATCTCTTGTTCTTGTGACTTGATTACTCCAAAACACTTATGGCTATTTTAGGAAGACTACATTAACAAGGAATTGATTTCTTGGATTGAGATTAAGAAGGTTTGATAGGGTTAGGTTTAGATCATTGAAAAAGAAAAGGCTAACCACAAAACTCAAAAACATAAGACCCCCCCCCCCCCACAAAAAAAAAACCACACACGCACAGGCGCACGCACGCACGCATGCGCACACACACGCGCACGCGTGAAAATGTAAAACTCAAGCTTTTATTGTTTGTAAAAAAATGTATCTATGGTTACTATTTTCATTGTTTGATTAGGCCATAACATGGGCAAAACTGGGAAAATCACAATCTAAAGGATAAACCCTCAACTTTGAGAAAATCACAATTTGAAGGATAAATCCTCAACTTTTTGAATTCCATTTGCTCAATACTATCAAATAGGGGTTCAAAGGGCAAACAAGATCATAGGGGGGAAATAGGACAACCACATATTTGAGTCCTATGAGCAAACACAATGTCTACTTTTGCCCCTTTTTTCTTTCTTTCAATTTTTACAAAAATATTATATATATGTCAAAATTTTAAGCAAATAATTTTGAAAAAAAAGTAGTAAACATTTATTATAAATTTAGATAAAACTTATGATAATATATTAACAACTTGAGGAGCATTTACAAATTTAGTAGATTCATCTAAAGAGTAAGAACAATTTAGAAGGATCAATAGTAATTAATAAAAATTATTAATAAATAAAAAAAATTTTAGAGAATTAATATAAATTAAAAATTTAATTAATAATAATAATAATTTAAAATAAATATTAGGAAAATCAATTTAATTTTAAAAATTCATAATTTAGTTGTTTAGAAATTGTCTTAGCTATTGAATTAAAAGTAAATAAAATTTGAGTGACTATGAGGGTGCAATAACTCTTGAACAAGTGGCCAATTGTGAAAATAGGTCACTTTTCAACCACGACTTAAGAAAATCAGATATGTTACATGAAGGATTTGATTACTTTTATGAAATAAAGTAATTGATTTCCAATGTGTTTATTATGTGCTAAAGATTGTATTTAATGAACCCTATTTAACAAAACTAAGAAAGGAACCTACTTTTATGTAATTAAAAGCGTGCTAGTATGCTATGCTAATTAGAAAACTAAATCAAACCCAATCACGAAAAGTGGGAGACTTCGATCCCGATGATTGAACGTATATGGTTGAGTGGACTTGATAAGGCTGGTAACTTTTCAACATTAGATAGAGATGATTAGATTGTGATCCCCTTCAAATGTCAATTGGGACTAGTTTTGGGTATAATACCATTTTAGGGAACCAAAGTTGAACTTTTAACTTGTGGGTAGGGGGATCGAGGTACACTCTCCCCCATTTCTCTCTCTCTTTGAGCCAAGTGCGGTGTTTAATCCTTCTCTCATTGTTTCACGAGCGGTGATATGGATATTCACATATGAAGTCCATATGAAGTATATAGCAACATGTGATAAGATACCTCTCAAGTTTAGGACCTTGTCACTAATGATCAAATTTCAAAGAGAGGTCTGTAAATTTTTTTAAAAAAAACACTAAATGTGACCTAAACTTTTGTACATTTTTTTGAAGATTATTTGCTATTTTCTATCATTTTCTTATTCAAGAAATCTATGGCTAAATTATGAGTATTCATGGTAGATTTTTATATTGGCTATTATTCTTGTTTATGTTGTGGTGGAACATGCCAATACATATTAAGTGCTCTCATGTACCAACTTCCTCTCATGTCACATGTCCCAAGGGCGACTAAGATTGGATGGAAGCTGACAAAGAAGTTGACATAGCATTTGATGCTCCATGCCATGAAAAGTAATGATTTAAAGATGGATGAAAATGATGAATTTGACCTCGAAAGTTTACCACCCATAAAGTCCCACAAGGCTAAGATGAAACTCTTGATCCATTTTAGGCACAAATATCTCAAGAACATGCCACCAAATAGTGAGTCTAAAGGTCAGAAAAAACCATAACATCTCCCGAAACATTTTACAAAGTATAAAAAAGAAGATTGAGTCATTATCTTGCTCAACCCTGAGAGAGAAGGGTAGTTCAACAAACCTACTAAGCATATGGACTAGCTATTGCCCATTGTCATGGTGCTCAAGAAAAATGATAAAGTACAAGTATGCATTAAGCTCAACTTTGGAACTAAATGAGACCATTATCTACTGCCATACATTGATCTAATGATCAAATAAGTGGCAAGCAAGGAAGCTTACAACTTCTTGGATGGGTTTCCTAGTTATAATCAAGTGCAACTTCATCCCATGATAAACCAAAGACCACCTATGCCACTAAATTGTGAGCATTCACATGCATTGTCATACCATTTGGCTTAACCAACACACCGGCCACTTTCTAATATCTCATAATATGCATCATCTTCAAGGATATGCTGAGATAATGACTAGAGGTATTCATTGGTGACCTTTGTTTCCACTCCAATTGTTGGAAATATCACCTTGGAAAACTTCAAATGGTCTTTGAAATATGTTTGCAGTATCAACTCTCCTTGAATCCCTTAAAATACCAATTTTGGGTTAAGCATGACATCATTTTAGGCATGTAATATCTAAGCATGACACATAATTGATGGTGTAAAGATCAAGGTGATAAGGAATCTCCCACCATCTACCAACCATAATGGATATATTAGAGATTACTAACCCTTTGTGTTGAACTTCACTTTTCAATACCAATACCCACTTTATAAGCTATTTGTTACTTTGAAATAAACTTTTAAATGCCAATCTTCATATAAAGCATTGAAGAACGCTCTAATGATTGCCTTGATCTTATGAGCCCTGGATTTGATTCCTTTATGGTGCATATCAAGGCTTCAAAAATCATGATTGGAGCTATATTGTGCCAACTTAGTGAATATAGTATGAACTTTCCTATGAGTTTTGTTAGCACCAATGGGCCAGATAACTCAGTAAGGGAAAAATGAACTATTTAAAAATAGAAATGGAATGATTAGCAATGCTATATGCCATCAAGAAATTTTGCCATTACTTGTTGGCTACCCCATTCGCTTTTTTTGTGGACCATCAAGCACTTCTATATTTGGTGATCAAACCTTGTGCTACATGTTGCATTGCTTGATGGCTTCCACTTATACTGAAATGCAAACTTTAATGGTCATGTACAAAGGGAAGGGACGTTTTATTGTTGATCACATGTTAGCATCACTAGTGAACAATGAGGAAGCAATTGGGGTTGACAATAATCTCCATGGGAATAAAGTGGAGCCACCCATGGACTTGAAAAAACCTTCATGGCTTAGTGAGTATCCTAATGTTATTTCAAAAGACCTAATCAAGTTACCTCCTAGTCATAAAGTAGATCATGAAATGAAATTAACCTTGGGGGCTGAACCTATTGTAAAAAGGTCCTACAAGATGTCCCTTTCCAAATCCATTGAATTAAAAGAATAACTAAAGTGATTATAAGAACAACTGACCTAGTAACTCAGCTTGGGATGCTCGTGTACTCTTCTAAAGAAGAAATATGAGACTCTAAGACTTTGCATTGACTATCATAAATTGAATCATGTAACTATCAAGAATAAGTCTTATATTCCATGAATTGATAAGTTGCTTGATAGAGGGAGTCAAAATGTTTTCAAAAGTAGACATCAAGAGTAAGTTTTTCCATCCCATGAATTGATAAGTTATTGGATAGGGGAAGCCCAAATGCTTTCAAAAATAGAATTAAGATCGAGATCCTACCAAATTTGAATAAAATATAAAGATATTTTAAAATTTAATTTTAATGCTAGGTACAACCATTTTGCATTCATAAAAATGTCCTTTGGTCTAACTAATGCCCTGGCTGCTTTTAACACGTTATTTCATGACATTTTCAAGTCTTATGTCAGTAAATTTGTTATTGTGCTCTTTGATGACATCTGGCTTACTCCAAAGTAAAAGAAGAAGAAGATCTAGACAATCTCTGAATCGTCCATGAAACCTTAAGGATGAACAAGCTATATGCAAAAATGAATAAATATTCCTTTGGGATGGATATTGTTAGAATGTTAGAAGGTACTCATATGAACATGTACTTAGAAGAGAATATCTAGGAAGACAATATTTGGATATTTGGGATAACTAGATAAGATGGATCTAGAACATGTGGAGAATACTTTACTAAGAGAACCTACCATATCTATACCTTTATTGTATACATGTGTGCATTCTTAGCTATTGCAATGTAAGTGTGTATGCAAGTGTGCAATACAAGTCCGTGGTTCATTCTCCATCTCATTGTCTCATTGTCCCTCTCTATTTCTCTCCCATCACTTTCACTACATGGTATTAGAACACACCAAGCTCCTAAGGGCCTAGATTATTAGCTTTTGGCTTTTGTCTACTCAATTAATCCTTAGATTATTTCTTATATGCAATCAAAATCAATTGCCTTGTATGAAGATTAGTAGGATTTGAATCCACATCAAGGTAAACTAACCTTATCTACATGCACCTTATCCTCATTATCTTGATCTTATCTTATCCTGTCCACCTACTTTTTGCCTATTCTTATCATCTTCACCTACTCTTATCTTCTTCATTATCACCTCTCCTTAAGAGAGAGAGATATTTGTCCTCTTTATCATTATTGTCATCCTTATCTCCTCTCTCCACCTACCTACCCATTTGGTCCTTTGCCATATGAAGGTCTAAACCCCTTCTCTCACACACTCATTTGTGGCCCACCTATCCATTACCTATTAAAGTGATCTCCCACACACAATCCACTTAATTCTCACCCAGCTTTAAAGAATCTTTTTCCTAGCCACACATATTTTCTATATTTTCTCAAACCAACCTCGCCCTCTTTGCCTAGAGATATTGAGCTATCCATGCCACATATACTTCACTCATTTCTAATCTAGCTCAAGCCTTTACATTACCCCCAATTTTCCTTCACTTTTATTGATCCTTATCCACAAACCAACCTCACCCTCTTTGCCTAGAGATATTGAGCTATCCATGCCACATATACTTCACTCATTTCTAATCTAGCTTAAGCCTTTACATTACCTCCCATTTTCCTTCACTTTTATCCACTCTCAATACTACAATGTTTTTCACCCATGTGAGCCTCTCCTCTTGCATCCTAAAATAGAGGACTCTATCTTAGTTGGAACAACAATTGAAGAAGGGGACACCCTTTGTACTCTACATCTCGAGGCCCAAGAAGGCATTGTCCATGGCCTCTCTATTGAATTGTGTTCTCCAAGAAATTTTAATGGTACTTTAGTGGCAAAAAGATAGTAAAACCTTGTCACTCTCTTAGTTGACAACGTGGATACTCCTACCATTCCTCATAAACTATGATTGGACATTTCTACCAACCTTCAAGGTCACTCCCTCCTCAGGTACATTGCTTCCACTTCTCTTACCTCTCTGAGTATTGTCCTATTTCCTTACATTTGTTACTCAACGTCTAGTCTTTATATAAGATCCACTTCAATCTCAAGCTCACATCCTAGTCCTTATCTTACACTCTCCCTATGGGCTCAATATCCTCATCTTCTTGTGGTCACACACACACCCGACTTCAATTGTGTGCTACAATCTCCTAATCAAATGCAATTATACACACTCTTGGCTTCCTTGTATACATTCGGGATTCTCAAAATGTTTCCAAGTGCACATAAAAATCTTATCTCCTTGAGTTTCTCATTTTCACATCACTATTTCTCAATGTGCAATCCTGAATCCCTACACATGATGTTATCCTACCATCATATTCCATCCACACTATGTTTATTTATGTCCCATCAATCCCAATCTATCAAATCATGATTTCTTTCTATCCTATCCTATCCTAACTTCCCCTTGCAATCATCTTGCTCTAACTGTATACTCAAATCTCGATCATTATGAAAGGTGAGAAGGATCAAAGCTTGCTTGGAAGAGCTATGGCAGGAGAGTAAGAGAGAGAGAGAGACAAAATGGGAACTCCAACAATCACAATGTGTGACCGAGCCTTCCTTTATTCAAACTGTCACTAAAAGAATAAAAAACAAATTGACAGTGACGGTGCCCGCCACCTGTAGTGTGTAGTGGTGGATACTATCAATGTAGTAATACATTGGCGGTTAGGCAGAGGCGCCTTTACCCCCAACAACCTCCCACATAAGGCGAATCTTCCCCAGTGAGGAGTGAAAAGAAAAAGAAAAGACAATACAATGTACACATTTACAATAGGATGAGGAAAAACGTCATCTCATCCAATGCCCGTCAATCTCTTGAGGAAGGCAAAGTGCTTAGTAGTGATGCTTTACGTGAGCAGATATGCAAGATTTTTGTCAGCGGAGATCTTGACAAGGTCAATATACTTGTCCTCCACGACCCCGCGTATGAAGTGATATCTCATCTCAATGTGTTTTGTCTTCGCATGAAAGACCGGGGATTCTTGGCTAGCTAAATAGCACTCATAAAATCCAAATGTAGCATAGGAATAGCATTAATCCCAAGGTCATGAACCAAATGGCCTAACCATATGGCCTCCTTGTAGGCCTCGATGGCTACAATATACTCGGCCTCAGTGGAAGATAGAGCCGTACACTTCTGAACCCTGGACATACAAGAGATAGCACCTCCAGCATAAGTGAATACATAGCCAAAAGTGGACTTCCTACTATTTGCATGTCCTGCATAACCAGAGTTAGTGAACCCCATAACTCTTGTATCATGGCTGCCATAGCAAATACACATATTTGTTGTGCCCTTTAGGTATCTCACGATACCCTTTATGGCATCCCAATGCTTCTTGCTAGGTGTAGCCATATAGCATGCCACAATACCAATTACAAACACAATATCTGGACAATTGGCTATCATGGCATACATCAAACTGCCCATAGCTGATGTGTAAGGGACCTTGGCCATCTTGGCCCTTTGCTCATCTATCTGCAGACAATCGGCTTGTGAAACCTTCACATAAGAAGGTAATGGACAATCAATAGGCTTCACATCCTGCATGCGAAAATGCTCAAGGACTTTATGAATGTACTCCGTCTGTGAGAGGTAGAGTAGTCTTTGATGCCTGTTGCACTTAATGCGCATACCAAGAATGTGAGAGGCATGTCCCAAATCCTTCATCTCAAAGCTCTTCTTCAGTTGAGATTTAAGAGCATCCAGCTCATCATGAGCCGTCCCTGCTATTAGCATATTATCCACATAAAGTACCAAAATAAGCAATGAGGTAGAGTAGTCCTTGATGCCTGTCGCGCTTAATGCGCATACCAAGAATGTGACAGGCCTGTCCCAAATCCTTCATCTCAAAGCTCTTCTTTAGTTGAGATTTAAGAGCATCTAGCTCATCATGAGTTGTCCATGCTATCAGCATATTATCCACATAAAGTACCAAAATAAGCAATGAGCGATCACGAGCTTTCTTCTGTAAAGACACAGATCCATAGCACTCATGCCATAGCCCTGTGACTGCATAAAGGCATCAAACTTATGATACCACTCCCTAGGTGCTTGCTTCAAGCCATAAAGACTTTTTTTCAACTTGCACACTAGGTGCTCCTTGCTAGGTTTTGCAAAGCCCTTAGGCTGCACCATGTAAATCTCATCATGCAAATCCCCATGCAAGAATGCAGTCTTGACATCCATTTGATACATGTCCAAGTCAAGCTGCGCGACTAAGGCCAAAACCAAGCATAGGGTGGTCATCTTGACCATAGGAGAAAAGACTTCATCAAAGTCAACTCCATGCTCCTGTTTAAAATGCTTAGCAACAAGTCTTGCCTTATAAGCCGGCTTGGGGTTTCCAGGGGTACTTTTCAGCTTGTACACCCATTTGCATGACAAAGCCTTCTTGCCCTGAGGCAATGCAACCAAATTCCAAGTCATATTCTTATATCGGGAGTCCATCTCAGATTGCATAGCCCTCTCCCAGGAGTGTCTATCACCCCTGTGCATAGCCTCATCATAGGTGAGAGGCTCTCCTACATTGCAAAGAAAACAAAAAAAGAAAAGAATATAACAAAAAAATAAAGCAAGAAGAGGCAAATGTACCTGTTGAGAGAGAGAGAGAGTATGAGAGAGATACACAAGACATGCTCCCAAAGAATGTTTCATATTGATGTAGAGTTAGTATATATAGGTGAGACCCAAGTCAAGTGAGAGATGATATATATAGTTGTAACATCCCCACTCAAACAAAGGTCTCTGGCTGCGAGTGAAAAAACCCTTGGGGAGAACAAGGGAAAAACCCGAGCCCCTACACATACCTACGATACAAAAATGATTTACTATAAAGTTTTCTTGAATACAATGATGCATGCCTCAATCAGTGAGACAAGAACTTGGAACAATACCAAGTGCATATGGCATAATTATTGCTATCAAGCTTTTCCCCCACTATCTGGGTTATATTGTCGGTTTTGTCTGCATTTTCCATGTTGCAAACAATGCCTGACTACTTGCAAAGCCAACAAGTCTAACTGACTAACTGCAATCTTGACTGTTTATGATAGTTTTCTGCAACAAATTCACTTCTGAAACCAAAGTATTTCAGCTCCTTAACATCTCAAAACCATCCACAACATGTGGTATAGCACTCGTAGGTACATCAATAAACACATATACCATGTAGGTGCTTTAACTCTATCTCATGCAACCTTACTATCAGAGTGCATACATGCAATATGAAATCAGTAAGTTGTCAGTGAGTGACCAACAGCTAATTCACAACCAAAACTGAGATGTATACATGTCATTCATGCTCGAAAACTTCATAGGCATCAGCTAGTACATGTAGCAGTCCAAATATGACCATATAGGCACAAATCAATGCATAATTAGCAATTACAAGTGTCAAAACTTCTATTCACAGATTGCGATCAACAAATATTCAGCAAAACAAGGTTTATCCAGCTCCAAAATGCCTTCAAATCAGTTCATACATTTGCTTCAGTGTGTCGGGGTCAATACATGACCATTCATACAACCATAGACACTCTGTCTTCAAGAAGCAATGTCATGGACTGCATTCCTTGCTTGTAACCAGCCAAGACACTTTAAATGCATTTGTTTTTAGCTCTAGACTTCAGTTTTCAGTAGCATTCAATGCTTGTCCTAATGCTCCAAACATTCCCAGACATATCCCAAACCATACATTTGATAGGAACCAATCAATGTCATGTAGTGCTTCAGGCAAAGATCATGTTTATTGTCCACAATTTTATGATAGTTTTTAACCTGTAATTTTTAGATCCGTAAATGCATTCCAAAACTGAATTTTTAATCATTTTAATCATGCCCAAGTGTACACGGGTATTGTCCAGACATTCACCCAACATTCTCGCTAGTCATAACCATCATTCCAAGGCATATATGCAAACGGTACCCTGTATTAGTGCTGGAAATTGTAGGATAGATTTCAGCTAGTTAGATACTTCCAGATCTGAGTATTTTTGTCAACAAACTTTAGCTTATAAGCATGGCAACCAATGTACATGTCTCCCTGAGCATACCTATGCTCTAATGAAGTCTTCCAGACATGTCCAAGAGCTCCAAGATCATGTCAAGGCAACATACATACTGTGTATTCTCTGTTACCAGCAGTTCAGAATTGAATTTTAGATATGTACATTCATGTCTCAGCTCATAACTGAGCCCTCTCCAGGGCATTTGCATACAACAGTCCTCAAGCACCTTTCAAAGGGTATGGGCCAGTATTTAACCACTTACTAGCCACTTTATGTGGTGTCCTTGCAATCATTGAGGTTCAACTTGCAGTAGGCGCAATTCACACAGCCTGACAGGCTGTATTTGCAGCAACCAGTAGCACATGGTGCTCATTGACAACTTGTAAGTGCTCAATGGAGTATTGGTGCTGCACTCCCAGACAAAGCCACAGACAATGCTTGAGTAATGGCAAACTCAATGTCTCAATGCATACCTTTCAAGAACCAATGGTAGGCTGCTTCTCTTCTCAGATACTCTGCCCTTCAAGTTCTTTAGGTCTTCTTCATAGCCTCCTGCCCAGAGAGCCCATTCAAGATGGCTCTGATATCATGTTAGAAGAGAGAGAGAGAGAGAGAGAGAGAGAGAGAGAGAGAGAGAGAGAGAGAGAGAGAGAGAGAGAGAGAGAGAGAGAGAGAGAGAGAGAGAGAGAGAGAGAGAGAGAGAGAGAGAGAGAGAGAGAGAGAGAGAGAGAGAGAGAGAGAGAGAGAGAGAGAGAGAGAGAGAGAGAGAGAGAGAGAGAGAGAGAGAGAGAAGGATTGGAGCAACTGTGAGGAGCCGTATGCTCACACTCCCCTTTTCTTCATATTCCATAATCCATATAACTAAGGTGAAATACAACACTCCAAGGTCTAAGGTCTGTAAGACCATTCACACCAAGTATAGACCGACTTATTTAATGTCCCCATGTGGTACAACTGGACAAGCTAAGTGTCAGGTACACACAACCTAAAGATAGTAAGGCTGAGCTTGAAGTCTTAACACTAATTTCCTACCCCTACCCCCCCTCCCACGTGCCCCTTCCTACCTCCCCTCTTCCCTCCCCTCCCTCTCCTTCCTCCTTTTTCTCTCTTCCCTTGCTCCCTCTTCCATGGCCGCCGCTGAACAAGGTCTTGCGCTTGAGTCACTACCCTTACCCCTGCTACCTCCCTCTTCCATGGCTGCCACTGGAGAGGGTCATGCACCCAAGTCGCCGCCCTTACCCTTCCGGCCTCCCTCTTCTGTGGTCGCCGCTGCACAGGGTCATGTGCTACATTGCCACATTGCCCTTGCAACTTGGCCACCGCCCCCATGGTTGGCTCCCCACGCCACCACTCACCTACCGACCTCCTCGTCCTCCCTCCTCGCCAATCTCCTCCCCTCCTCTCCTCGCAACCTACTTCTTCCCCCCTACCTCCCTTCCCCCATCGTCGTCTCCCTCCACGCCCCTTCCCCCAACCAGCCTACCTGCCCGCTGCCTAGAACCCACCCAGCCCATTCGCCTACCCGCCCAACCGCCATGGTACCCTCCCTCCACCACTTCTCATTTTACATTTTCCAAACAACTAATAATACAAACAAAACATAAATTTTCATATCACATCAAATTTCATAATAATAGTAATAATACTACTAATAACAAAAAAAATAAAAAAATAAAACACACACTGCCACCACACACCTCCCACTCTATATATATATTTATTTATTTATTCTTTTTAAATCAAAAACAAAAAAAAGACAAGAAAACACAAAAAACAAAAACACGCACCACAATGCAACAACCACTTACTCCTACTACTCACACCACCACTTTTCCATCATCTCCCCACCCCTCAATTTTTGGCCTTGTGTATCATTTTTCTTCTGTGTGTGACCCCCCTTCCCCCCATCTCGTGCACGTGTGTCTCCCTTCTTAGGCCTTGTTTGTGTATACGGGTTTTACACCTCGATACGCGTGTTTGCGATTGCGGTCCTTCAAGTGCAAATAAGTATAAAAAACATAAAAACATTCAAAATTTGTCTAAAGTTCATAAAAATTTGATTAAAACGCAAATAAGTATAAACAAATGATTAAAAAATTCTATAATTTTGTGAAAATTTTAGAATATTTTATATTAATGGAAAATGCTAAATGGAAATGTTAAAAAGTATTATAATATTCAACAAAAAGGGTAAAAATTTCACAACCCTTCATTATGTCATATAAATTTCCTAAAAAACTCAAAAAATCAAAATTTCAAAAAAAAAATCAAATTACATTTTCATTATGATTATGACTTCTTAAACTTTTAATCATTTTCATAGTTGAAAATGTCCATATATATATATATATATATATAACCTCCTTAACCCATTAAAACTTCATGAAAATTACTTAAAGTCCTTTTAAAAATCATCCAAATTAAAAAAAATCCTAGAAATTACCCAAATTTTTTTAAAAATTTCTGAATCATTTGGCCAAATTGCCATGGATTCTAACTTTGCATACACATTCAAAAAGTATTATTTTCGTTAAAAAACCTCTTAAATGAGTCATGTTCTTTTTGAAAAATCTTTTATAAATCTGAAAAAAAGTTGGCCAATTCCTCAAAATTTTGAAAGATAAAGTGGATTCCCTATTCAATTTTTAGCCACAATTTTGCTTATTAAAATGAATGAAAAATCCAATTCCTCAAAATTTTGAAAGATAAAGTGGATTCCCTATTCAATTTTTAGCCACAATTTTGCTTATTAAAATGAATGAAAAATCCAACTTCAACGTAAATGCATTGAATACGGCAAACAATACCACAAATAAAAACAAAACCAACCACATCACCTTCAAAAAAATCATACTAAACCCTCAGAAACCTTTTATAAAAAATAATAATAATACAAAAACAACAACGAACTATACACTTATTCACATGGTATACCTCATTTATACTTCTTACGCATGTTCCTTTTATTTAAAAACAAAACCAAATCTAAGCTAACACATTCCATGCAACATAAATGGATAAGCAAACAAAAATTTTAACATCACACTACAAGCATATTTGAAAAATTTTCTATGGTTTTTTATTCTTTTTCTCTTATGTCCTAAAGTTTTCCAACTAGCTACATTTTTTCTTGGCTTCCCTAGTGATTGTATCATGTTAGTGGACGAGTGCGCATTCTGTTTTTAGTTGCATACACAGCTCTCCCAAGTATTTCTTTTCTTTCCTTTTTATTTTGCTATCCCAAAATCTAAAATTAAGTATTAAAATGAACAATGATCACCACGTTTTTCATGTGTATCTATGCCATGCACAGACATTTTTAAATTAAAAGCAATCCATCATTCACTTAGCATGCACTTTGTGCGCTATAGACACGTTAATTTTAATTAAAAATGAACTTGTCGTCACCAAAAAGCATGCACTAGCAAAAAAGTGCCTAACACACAATTACTTTTTAATAAATAAATTTGCATTTAGAGACCCTCGGTCAAGGTCCAAAGTCTGGGTTATGCTAAAAGCACCATGTCAAACTTAATAAATTTTAAATAAATGATAACAAGAAACCACTATTTTTAAAGGTTTATTACCTAATAAGATTTTACTCCTTATTAATAATTTTATTAAAATGAATCCTTCATTACATTTCTTTCCCTCACACTGTACATTTCCCTTATTAATGAACACGCTTCGTGGGGATGGGAATGGTGGAGTCTTGTCTAGTCCCTCTTGTCGATTATGGTTAATTGTTCAAGTGTCATGTTGGTATGATCAGTTCTTATGTGATTCTTTTTTTTGGCTCATGTTTATGAGTCAGGGTATGGTATGTATTTTTCTTTTTCTTTTCTGCCTGATACAGGGATTCAGGGTGTCTATTTATCTGCATCACATGAAGCTTTCGGTTGCACGTGTGTAGAGGTTATGTCGGATTTTTCCTAGGATGTGGACTACTTGGGGTGGTTAGTCAATCAATCAAGTTGTGTGTGTTCATTATTATCAACATCTTATCTATTCCTATCCTATTGTTTTGTAGGCATTCATTATGACTCTATGTGTGTGTAAACCATCTAAATGGCACCTCGAATCCCTCCCCTGATCTAGTATGTGCCTTTGGTATCACATGATTATTCGTTGTTGCTAGATTTGGACCTCGTTGCTAAAGCAAGATTATCCAAGTTTGTGGGCCTTCCCTTACTGCTAGTTCGCGATGATCCTGACATCCGTGATCAATTTTTAACTTCTTAGAGTAAGAGGTCTGATCTTGTTTGTGGTATAACTATTCTTATGATACCTAAGAATCAGGGGAAGGCTCTTTCTTTGCCATATTGTGGGGAGTCCTTCCCTATTGCCCATCAAATGTTCTCCAACAAGGATAGCTTGAAGTTGTTACTATAGAAGCAGACCCCATATGTTTTGGATCCAAAGAAGGTTATTACCACATTAGGGGTCAATGTCTTTATGATTTTCAATTCTTTATGAAAGCAGTGTGCCAATTTCTTTGGGACAGGTTTATGCCTGCCAAAACCCCATCTCATTACCTCTACAAGGAGTTGTTCACAGCTTCTCGTATGGTCCTGAAAGGTATTACCATTGATTGGAGTACCTATCTCCTAGCAAAGATGGATCAACATTTCATCAGAGCTACTAGAGGAAATGTGACTAATGTCACATTTGGTTCATACCTTTATGTATTCATGATGCATGCTGCAAAGAAAGTCCCTTTACATCCAGTTGATCCTCCAAAGGTTCCTCCTTCTCCTAATGAAGATGATGATGTGATCATTGAGGATGATGATTCTCCCCCGCCTCTAGTCATTTAGAGAAAATGCCTGAATCAAGCTGTTGAATCAATGCCAATTCCTACTCCTCCAGTTCTAGTTACAATTCCTACTCAATCTTGCAGCATACTGCTTGCCTTTCAACAAATGCCAAATCTTTTAAGAGCCCATGGGTATGGTATGTTAGACATTCCTATTCCTTCTATGCAATGCCTGGTAATGGGAGATGCCATTCCTTTTTTGTGCAAGGATATCCAAAGTTCAATTGAACTTTCAGTTACTGCTTGTATCCATCAGCTTTCTTCTTCTTTTTATAAAGAAGTTTAGCAATGTAAGAAGGAGCTGAATAAAGCGAATGATGAGTTAGCTTTTGCTCAAGAGAACTTTTTTTACCTCTATATCCAAATAGAGTGGCAAACTAAGGCCTTGGATACACAGAAAGATGAAATATCTTCTTTGATAGCTCAGTTGTCCCAAGTTATTACTATAATAGAGGAGAAGGATAGGTTACAGAAGGAGGTTCAAGAGATGAAGGTTGTGATAGAGCTGGCCAAATAGAGAAGCTTAAATCCGCTACAGTTATCCTAGACTAGAGCCACACTCAGATTCAATAACTCAAGGATTAGTTGGCTCAGTCTTGCTCTTCTTCACACAGTCCTATGCGGCAAGTTCCTTCTTTCTCCCGTGCAAACTTAGTAGTTCTTCAAGGTAGAAAGACTTTAGTCTCAAATGGATTTATTGTGGTCTTCATTTGAGCAGTTCTAGGAATGTGTTCCTCCATATCAATCCTTTTTCGTGCATTATCAACAATAGAAGTTGGCATTTTACATTAAGCTTTCCACAATGGATTTACCTCTCCCAGGAGTGGGGCCTGATCTTCTAACTTCTTAATTGAAGAAGTCCAAATGGTTTTTGAGGACTGTGACTTCATATACTATGCTTTTGTCTTATATGCATTTGAGAGGTGATTTGCCGATTCCAGACAATGAAGATTTGGCTTGGTATGTCGGGGATGTGGTACTACAAACTGCTTTGTATGCCAAACATTTGGAGTTGCAGATAGATGAGATGTTTCAGTGTTATTCCTCCAAAGTGGTTGATTGTCCTGAGATTTTGTGGCATACCATGATTGAATTTGTCATTTTGAATCAACGCCAAATCAAAACTTCATCTCATACACAATACATTAACCAATTGAGTGTGGATCTTTTAGCCCATCTTTCCAAGCAACCCCCATTTGATTCCTCCTTCTTTGAAACTTATCATTATAGATCCGCATTAGTACCTTGTCTCTCTCATTATCAACAGATGACCCATAGGTATGACACTTATCTTTCCCTTTATCAATCTAACCCCCATGTCATTTTACCCCTTCTCTTTCAACCCCAAGGTACTCAAATTCCTATTGTTCTTTTGTTGAAGATAGTGTCTTTTCCCCTCCTCCTTCTTGTCCTTCCCCATCTATAGTATTTCTCTCCACTTTTCTTGACTATCTATTAACACCTTTCTTAACAGATTCTCCTAAATTCTCAGCCAATCCCTCTTTAGCTCATTTTTCATTTTACGATTTTGCCTACCTATCTCTTCATCCTCTTTTACTAGTTTCTATTCCATCTCCTACCACTTCTATTCCTCATTCCCCTTAGTTGGTTAGTGGATATGCAGGTTTTGATCAGAAGATTCCTAGAAGACGGGGGTGGAGTTCATTTGATTCTCTTACTAGACCTCATATTAATTGGCCATTGATTTCAAGGTAGTGGATGACTACTAGTCAAGCATATCAGAATTATTTGCATTTTGCTCAACAACATTTCCAATCTACAAATCTTTTAGTGAGACTTGGTACTTGGCATATATGCACATGCATTCACATAATGATCCAAAGTCCATTCCAAAGTTGTGCAAGAATGTGAATGTGAACATTGATTCCCAACAACTGGATGCATTGTACTTTCATGCCCTTTGTTTGCCTAGCAAATATCTTATCTTGCTAGAGAGGATGTATTGCCTTTAGTTTTTCCAAAATCCTCCAAATCCTTTTGTGGATGAATCCTTATCCATGGACCGTTTTCTCAATCTCCAAGTTTGTAAGAGGGATCGTCTTCATTAATACCTCTGGATGTATCTCTCATGATTCATAATGATATATCTCTCTTTTGGAGGTGCCATTCAGATGGTTGTTTTGTGTTTAGTGTTTGTGTTGTGTGTTAATTTACATGTGATGGGTTCATGGTGGTTGGATATTCAAATTTTTGAGAGCTATATTTTTGGAGATTTGTAGTGATGGTGATGGTGGATGGACAGCTCCAAATGCAAAGATGCAGAACCTCTTTTATTCTTTACGAGTTTGTCATCATGATTTTCTATTGTTCATAAGATGTGTTAATGGAGAAATGGTTTTCATTTCGTTGTATTCTTTATTAGATGCAAGTTGTAAGTTGGAGTCCTGATTGGATGGTGTTTCCTAAATATTATTGTTGAAGTTCAAGTTGAGCTATTTGATGAACTTATATTCTCTTTTTCCTAAATCATGAGGATGCTCCCTCATCAAGTATGGGGATATATTGAATGTTGAAATGACCTATTTTTTTGTTGATTTTTATTGTTTTTGTGGGCTGAATGGTTGATTTTACATGATTATTGATTGGTTTGGAAGTGGTTTAAGAGTGTTTTGGATAGGGTGGAATGGTTTTGATAAGGTCATGATGTTTTTCAGTAGAGATATGAGGTTATGTGATGTTTTGTTAGGTTTTGTTGATGTCCTAATAGTGTCTAGTTGGGTCTGTTTTGCTTTTGTTTTGTTCTATTTTTCTTTTGTATGGAAGGATAGAGTGGTGATTGATGAAGTTTGAGGCTTTTTAAAAGCTCATTGAATGGTTTTTGATGGTTTTGATTGGTTTTAGTTGAGCTAGATACTTTCTGTTGACCTTCTGTAACCCTTTGTTAAGCTTCTATAGAGCTTCTGCAAATCCTCTGTATGCCTTTGTATGTGTTCTATTGGATGAGGGTGTAGTATAGGAAAGTTTTCTAGCCTTGGAAAGAGATGAATGCAAGTTCAAAAGAGCTCAAAGAAGTGGAAGAAGCAACTACTGAAGACTCAAGTAAAGACTGGAGTGAAGTGACAATGATGAGCTATGAAGAGTCACTGTAGTGGGATGAACACCCCAACTCTTTTGCATGCAAAGAATAATGCATACACAATAAAAGGTTTCTCTAAAGTGCATACACATATAAGATTGTTGCATATAGCTATAACAGGCATCATGCCGTGCTAGTGCTCAATGATGGTGTAATAATTGCCTTTATCTAACTTTGCATGAAAATAATTGAAAAAATTTAGGAGATGACTCCTAAGTGCAGTGCACTTGACGAGTGTAATGTGAAGTGCTCGTGAATTCTTATTTCCTATGATGTGTAAAGATATTGATAAGAAGGTATATGTGTTTCAAGATATCCAACAACTTCAATTAGAATCCAGTTCTGATCTGTCCAAGAAAACACCAATCTTGACCAAGTCAATCAAGTTCTTAAGCACAAGAGATTAAAAAACAATGTAAAAATAATGCTACTCTAAGCAAACACAAACAATTTAGCTAAAATGCAACAAGATAGATAGTAACAAAAATAGCTAAGCACAAAAAATCCTACTTATCAGATGTTTTACTAAGAGGTTTTTAGTTTATGCGGATATACGTGACAATGTGTCATATATTAATGTGGATCTAGATAGTTATTGATCATATTACCTTATATGTTTTTTGTAGTTGGTGAGCTAAGCTATGGCTAGAACTAAAGCTACTATAAGGAAGCAAAAGATTAATCTTAGTAATATTACTTGAAAGATTCATTAGTTCTCCAAGCAATGAAAAAAGTATAAGAGGAGATTTTCACATGTTATAAGATATCTTAGAGAGATAAAAAAGGCAATGAAGGCTCTTGATAATGTAATTCCAAAGTTTTCATTCCAAAGGTGGTCGGGTAGATATATGATAGGAATAGTCACAATAGTTTAAGGTAGATAAGGAGTGCTCTCAATTGCATCGAGGAGGTTATAGAGGATTTCTTGGTTGAGTTTTCGAAGACATATACATCTGTGTTACCCATGCACATAGGTTGATACTTATGGATAAGGATATGATTGCATTAAGAAGCTTCTAATATAGGTTCCCCAAGGTCTTAGAGCTAATTTCTCTAACAGATGACAAGATATATAATATTATTGATGTGCCACCATACAAGAAGAAAAAGGAGGACACGTCCTAAAGTGGAATATTTCACACATCAGAGAGGCACAAGACTGCATGAGAAGGATGAAAAGGCTACTGAGGAATAAGTAGAGAAATGGAGAAAACACAAGAGAAAGAAAGTAGAAGAAAAATAATAAAAGCAACTAGGACTCCTCACTATGGTTTTTTGGTTTGGTTTCTTTTCTAGCTCTAAAAGAGTTTATTATATTAAATTATTTACCTATGTTGTTTTTAGATCTCATTGGATTCTAATTGCCATAGTTTGTGTTGATAAGCAATGTTTTTTTCTCAATTCTTTGAAAGGAATCTATGGAAATACTAAGATATAAGTTGGATAATCCAAGGTTCCTTGATCATTTACACTTTTATTTGAGCACACTAAATTTTATTATTTTTTAATATAGAGATACAAAAATATTAATTGAAGTGCTATATAAAAAGCCTCCTATGCATTCTAATCTACTTGCACAAATGGAGTATACATAAGTTGTGATAAGTTTTTAATCAAAATATATCAAGATATTTGATTCCATAAACTACCATAAATAAGTTGCATAATTTTGCTTTGTATTGTTGGTTGTAAAGCCCTAATCAAGATGATAGTCAACTTGTGGTTGGAGGATAATTAAAATGTCAAGAGATTGGTTATGTTTATTTTATCTTAATGATGTCAAATTTATAAGGGTAATGTGGAATGTATTTAACTTTAAGATAATGTTTCACTCAAAAGATAATGCATGTCAAAATAACACGAAACTTACCTTCTTTTCTTTCAAACATGTGATCGTTTTTGAAAGATTGGTACAATAGTGAGCATGTTTGGTTTATATAAAGCAAACCTTTTCAAATACATAACTGTCAATTTCCCGCAATGCCTAAGGCAACCAATGCATCAAAGAAAGGCAAAAGAACTCCTAAAAATAATATTTCTCACACAAAAAGAAATAGCTTTAGTATATTGTCTTGTAAGACCTCTTGTACATAGATCATGAAGAAAAAAAATACAATTTTGTTGCAATATCCAAACTTGCATTCATATTGAAAGCAAAAGTATATTTTTTCCAATATCCTTGCAGTATATATTTTTATCTCTCCTCTTTGATATCTCTAAAAAAATTAGCATAAATATTTAACATTTAAGAAGTGGAATTAAATATGCATCTATATAACTTGAAGTACAAACTTATCCATTTGTTGTTAAGTTATAATGCGAATAAACATGATAATTTAATATCTTCATTTGGTAAATCCATCCTCACTTGATGTGGTATAGATGATGACCTAAAATTTAGTATTGTAATAATTTTCTCATTGAGCCAAACATCAAGATTCACTATAGGATATTTATTAAGATCTTCATGATTCTGATCCAAAGCGACTAGACTACCACCAACATAATGCTATCTACTATAATAAAAGCTAAGGATGAAATTTTGAGTAGCAAGAATGTGTTTGCAAGCAATAGAGTCTTCATCTATCTTACAAGTTATCTTGCCTTCTATCTTGATATCCCACCCTCATCGAAAAATTGTAAGACATGATCATATGCTAGCCTCTCTTGAACTGACAGCCTAGCCTTTGGTCTTCTTATCTCAATATTGACAAAAACAATCAATAAATACACATAAAGAAAGTCTTGCAAGATTTTTTTTGGATATGTGGCTAGTAATTGCTTTGTTAAAAATAAAATATATGATCTAATTTGCCAATCTTGCTTAGCCTACTTGAGATATTAGATTTTAATACTCTCTGTATCTCAGAAAACATTTTATATATGTAGCTCTCACTAGTGATTGGACTTGGCAAAGACCACTCAAGGCTTGTAAAATCAGGAAAAGAAAGCAAGGATATTACTTTCCATTGGCCATGCTGCATAGGGATAATATAAGAATGGTTTTAAAACTATTTCATTCTCTATGAGTCGTATTTTTCTCCTATCTTTGTACATTTCTTCTTCAATCAAACCATACATAACATTAGGACTCGACAAGCTATCGTTCCTGAAGACTATAAGGATAGACATCAACAAATAAAAATAAAATTTATCATAATAAAACCTAATACTAAGTTTAATAAAAGAAAAGCACCGAGAATAAAATACTTACAATTCAGTCTATGCAATGGAAGTTTTGAAGCTTCAAATTCAAAATACAACTCTCTATGTATCAATACAAATTGTACTAAAACCTTTTTTATGCTATTCTTGTTTGGTCAAAGTCTAAAATCTTTGATCCAACCCTTCCAAATAGAGATGAAAGAGCTCTCACATCTCTATCTTTTTGTCCATTTTTCTCATTACATAGTAATCCACATACCTTTGCCAACAATAGTAGAAATCCATCTTCCATCTATTTGGAATGAATTAAACATGCATATGGATGTGATTTTAGAGCTTGGGTGCCTTGTTGAAGATTGAATTTATGTATCTATGGCAAAGAGAGAGGAGAGAGAGAAACAAGCTATTACCAAGGAAGGAAAGAGACGAGAAGAACATAATGAACTAAGCTTTTTGGTAATTTGAATTTAGATTCAATTGTTATTATTATACAATCCCAAATATGTCATTAATGTAAAGTAGATAAACCCTATGTCATCAATGTAAAATATGTCATAATCACAATTACAAGATCATAAAAATATATATTTATAATAAAAATATATATTAATATTTTATCTATATGTATTTATAATTTTTTTTAAAAAAATAAGACTTTTGTTATGGAGGCTTTACTCCCATTTCTCTAGAGCACACTCTCTCTACATTCTAAAAGACATTTTGGAAACCTCAAAACTCTCCTAATGATAATCAAACGTTGGTCTAATTGGGTGAGCTTGGTCCCACCTTGTAATGAAGCACTTGGCCTCAATCCACGAGGATTGACTTGAGGATTCCTGTAGACCTAATAATCGCTATTAGCAAAATTCTAACACTTGGTCCTACCTTGTAGTGAAGCGCTTAGCGAATCGACTTGAGGATTCCTATAGACCTAACAATCGCTATTAGTGAAATTCAAATACTCGATCAAGATGATCACTTTGTAATCAATTAACATTGAGGGAAAATCAATCACTACACCTGGTTCATAGTGAGTGAGAGAGGAGGGAAAGTTGGACTCAACTCCTCTGCCCATAAGACTAAATCTCATCTCTATTCCCCTGAAATGGTGCTTGACCAAGTTCTATGACCAAATCCTAGAAAAGCCATCGATCAACTTTTTTTTATTTTTCCATAATTGGAAAAGCAAGTCCACCTAATCTTTGAGCATCTTTCATAGGGAAAATTTGATTGCTCCCTTCCCTTTTGTAAACATGGCATTCTTTGACTATTTATACATAGCATAGTACATACACTATTTGATACTTAAAAACTTATTTGATTAATCATAATTACAAGGTTTGTTTTATATCTTCTTTAGTTTATATACAAAAAAAAGGAAAACATTCCTTTTCAAAATAGTTTTTATTGATATTATAAATATTTACATCAATAGATCTACTCATAACAGCCATGAGCACAAAAGTCCATTTTACACTAGAGGGCATTCTCCCAACTTGAAGTTCTGGCTCTTGATGTAATGTTGTATCATAAACCATATAGATTTCACATTCTATGCTAGGATGAGCCACAAAATTATATTTACTAGACTAGAGCCCCCTAGTTTTTGGCATTGCCATCAGAGAGAATCTTCCATATGATACATCCTACCTAAACATAGGTCATGTGTCCATAGATAGATCAAAACTAGCTCACATATAGAAGTATCCAAACATTACCCTTGAGGAGGCACAATGCTAATTATAACCGCCCTTCATCTAGGTATAAAATATTATTAGTCAATTTTTAAAATCACAATTCAAGACAAATGCCAATTAATCTTTCCCAAATAGTATATTATATTATGATCTTTTGAAACAAGGTACCGCTCTTTCAATGGCTGAGAATATTAGCTTCTTTTGAAGAGTTAACTACCTAGCACAACACTTGAAATAGGTATTTGTTATTTTCATTAACCTTAACCTAACTCTATTTGTCTAGTCTGAATCTATTAACTTCATTGATCACGTGAAGGTCTCAATCTTCTATATTTACTATGAGTTTTATCATGAATTTATAAGCCTAGGTTACTTTTAGGTGTTTTGCCTAGGAACCCTAGGTATTAATGAAATCTTAGCCCTTCAATGCTTGTGACATCAGATTACTTCTTGAGGAGACATTGACACTAGATAAACAATCCATTTTTGGAAGAATGTTTCTATGTATTGGATGTTTATTAAGGCTTCATTTTACAATTTTTAAGGATTATTTATTTGCAATCTCTTTCCCAATGGCTAATACTTATATCCTAATCTATTTCATACACTTATGTATTGAAGAGTTATAGGGAGAATTATGTATGCTTGAATCCCCTAATATCATACTGGAGAATTATATGTACTTGAATCCCCTAAAATCATATTTATTATTTACCAACTTCTCGAGTTGTCTTGTTTTTGTTTTAGAAGGAAATTCTTTTATATCTTCTTCTAATTAATGGATTGCATTGAGGAGGGATTCTCTTGGTGTGTGATCAAGATACAATATGGTTGTAGACAAGGGGCACGACATAATAACACTACACATATCCCTCATAGATAAGCTCAATAAAGAGGCCTTCATAACTTTAAACAAATGGAAGATTCTCAAGGCACTCAACAATGTGTGTAGGAGATCTCTATATTTTAGATTCTTATGCTGAATGCAAGATTTGTTTTTGCAATCTCATTTGAGTTTGAGATGCATGTTAATAACTATACATTGGGGTCTTCATTTTCCTACAAAGCAAAAGTTTAAAATTCAAATAAACATTCACTTAAAGTTGTTTTGAAAGAGTAGCAACGATATAAGAAATTGCGTATATCACACAATGGTAACAATAGGGGGTGATCAAACTCTTTGTAAGACTTCCTTACACACAATATTAATAGTTGAATCGGCACAACAATCATTGTCATGCACCAAGATTTTCAACCAAGCAGAGGATTTCACTCAAGAAAAGCTACCCATGCATAAAGACTAGGCTTTTAAGATAGAGCCCCATTGAACTCAAAGTTTTTCCACGAGCCTTGTTAATAGTCATTGCAAATGCCAGTCTTAAAGGAAACTATCAACACCTCATAGAGAATGGAAAATGCAAGGTTGTTGGAATAAATGTGATTCTTGGGATGAATGCTTTGGCACCAAAGTTTGTGCAAATAATGATCTCAGCTTCCAAAACTTTGCTACTAAAAGCCTTGAATATCAATCTCGTTCCATTACATAACTCTCTCATAGGATTCGAGTTTCAAAGAAAAATAATCGACACATTTCAAGAGCAATAAATGTGGTGGAAAACCACCTCCAAGCTCAAGAGAATTCAAATATTCTATAGAGTAGAGAAACGTATTATCATCTTTATCAACAATACTATTAGCACTATAATATTGCCTCATGTCTCTTGGTATCAAGCACAAAGCTTCAAAATTTAGATGTTCCACCTCTACATTTGTAAACAAATGTCTTACTTGCCCCCTAGGACCATCCAAAAAGAAGAGCTTGTCAAACTACAAAGTACTAAGAATGGCATGGAATGGAAAAGCTTGCCCCTTATTGATTTTTGATCTCATTGATTCAGTGGTTTGTTTCTCACTACATTGATCATAATCAAGCCCCTCAAGTATAAGAGGATTTCCATGTGACACTCCACTTTGCAACTAAACTTTGGGCATCCTAGGAAAATTTGATAGAGCACAAGCATGTTGCCTTGAGAGCGATTGCATGCACTTTAAGGCTTCATTGCTTGCCTCAATATTAACCAATCACCTTGCAAGCCATCTAGTTCAGATTTGATAGAGCACAAGCATGTTGCCTTGAGAGCAATTGCATGCACTTTAAGGCTTCATTGCTTGCCTCAATATTAACCAATCACCTTGCATGCCATCTAGTTCAAATTTATAAACAATATCCTCTATAAGTTGGATTTCAAATCTCTCCCACAATCTTCTTAGAGAGCACAGTTCACAAAACACCAATATTGTCGCAAATAAATTTCTTAACTACACACACAACTACATGTTTGAGGCCTCTTGCAAACAATTTAACCATTCATCATCACTCTCCAATATACCCATTGCCATGCAAACTTCCTTGAACATTGGATACAACACACACCCAAAAATTCTTAAGCCCTCAAAAGATTTTCTCCCTATGCAAACCATCAAGAGCATTCTTAAATAGTATCATTCACTGCATGTTGGTGACACAAAGAACAACTAGCCGATGGTGTTTTCTTTTTTTTTCTCTTTGTCCATGCCCTTCTGCTTGCATTCCAAACCCATCAAGTAGGGAAATCTTGGTACATTAGCATCCTTACTTCAGGATACTATTGATTGCAGGAAAAACACCCTATAAGGGTGGTATTCTGAGCATTATGATTGGAAACCATATCCTGCACATCATCATCGTGTTGGAATACCACTCTGTTTTCTCGTGGCACATGGACTTGCAAGCTCTAAGCATCGGCCTTCTCATTGTGAATGTGAAAATCCAAAATACACCAACATGCCTCAAAGGCAGAGGAGGGGTAGTGAGCATCAAGGTATCTATCAATCTCATCAACCATTTGAAACGTAGTATTTGTAGTATCACATCCTGATCTCACCGATGCAAGCCTAATTGTAGCTCTATCATGCCCCCTTGTAAATGTACTTGTAAAGATATTTCATTGCAGTGATAATGGAATATATTTCAACATTGATGTGTGCATTATATTTTTTTGAAATATATAGATTGTAGGACACAATCCAATGATTATCAATGACATGGCCTCTAATATTCACACTATTTCCATCATCACGTCTCCTGTAAACTGGATAACTAGTATCATTAACAACGATCTCAAGGACGAACTTCTTAGGATACCCCTTTGTGCACTTCCCTTCACTCATACATGGATTGTGTGAATTAAATGGCTCACAAGGCCCATGTATATTACATCTAGTCATTGTCTCATGTAATATAGGGAACTTCTCTTTGTCTCGTAGCTCTTTGCAAACAATCTAATCATAATGCTCTATTGTTGTAGGCTTGAGTGGCTCTTCTAGAATCAATAATGTATGAGAGTGGGACAACCCTCTCTTTTGGAATTCTATCACACTAACATATCCATCCACACTACCAAAAAGCTTTTTCTTAATAAGCATGTTCATCAAATCCACATGGTTTCCACGGAAGACACAAAGAATAAAGTTAGTCCAATCATGTGCTAATTGCCCTTGCAAGAGTGCCTGCTGCCAATCTCTGGCCAGTTTGGATTACATATAAAACTTACAAACAAATCGAGCCTCCCCTTTGCACGAAAAATTCCCATTGCATCCTGATACAATTGATGCATGAACCTTGGAGCACCAATAAAAGAGGAAGGCAGAACGATTCTCTTTCCAGCATTTGCACCCACAACACAAATGTTTGCATTGTCTACACCATAAACCATATTTTCCAAGCTTTGCATGCAATGGTTGTTGATTTTAACGGCACCAGGCAAGCCTACACTGCTCAACAACATAGTATGCATCCACCATGAATTGTTGCAATAGCCTTCCTCCTCTCAAAAGACATGCATTTGAGTCATTGTGCACTTGACTATAGTATGCATAAAATTGCATTTGCATGATACAAACCTTACATGTTAAGCTCTCTAAAAGCACATCATTTGGCACATCTCTCCACTTGGGAATACTAATTCATATAGCATTATCATGTACACCTAATGTAAATTAGACATCCTCACACATTGGCCCTCTTAGGTAAAGACATGGATATCATGATTGTTGAGCTCATTCTCATCACCATTCCTAGGCATTGTTGCAGAAATATCATTTCCAATAGGCACTACACCTTGATGTTGAGCGTCTCTCTAAGTGAAAAGCCTATGTGTAGACATTGTGACTATGCATCATCTCTTGAAGCTCTTGCAAAAATTTGTGAATCAAGTTATGCATCACATGCAAATGAATTGCTAGTTCATGCTCTGTATCATGTGCATAGAGCTCTGCAAACTGGGGTTGACGCTCAAAATCATGCATCATTGGACCAATGCGATGATATGCCGAACCATGTACACAAAAAGTGTACCCATTTCTAGTGGTATCTAAAAGCTCATCCACATGTGCACCTCTTAAAACAAACAAAAGAGCACTATTATACCCTTGAATGTTATTTTTATACTCTTGATTATGGGTACAGTGACTTCCCAATAGATTATGAAAAAGTAGGGGTGGTTCTTGCAAAGGCACTAGTCTAACCTTACCATTCTTGCAACAATGTTTGCCAAATATTTGCGAGTACACAATCCTTGTCTCCACAACCCACAACAATGTAGGGCAATGTATGCTTGTGTTGCAAAGGTCCCAATGGAAAGCCCTTAAATTTGGATCTCTAAAGGTAAGAAAGCTTTTTCTATAGGATTCATAGGGCTAATAGCAGAAGGTTCCATATGTTTTAGAAAGCTTCAAGACTTGCAAAGGAAGGAATGGCAACATGTTGGTAATGTTCAAAAGAGCTTGAAGGAAAGTGGTGTGATTGAAGATGATGAAGGCATTTTAGGAGTTTTTGAAGAAGTTTCTTTTGTTGATACCATTGGAGATATTATAGCCATAGTTAATTCAAATCTAGAGGATGATAATGAAGTTGTCAAAGTATGTTCAGTGGACATGTACAAAGTGATTGAAGGCTTCAAAGAAGACATGTCTTCCAAAGTAAGTGAAGGACTAAAAGTGCATGTGAAGACCAAGTACAAAACTATCGCTAAAAAGGTAAAAAATGTTGCTCAACCTCCACCTTCTAATAGTATAGAGAAGATGAATCAAGCCTCTCAACAACCAAGCCTACAAGATCCACGAAGAGTTGGGCATACAATTACACCAAAGACTTTAAAGAAATTGAAGATTGGATACAAGGGATTTCTTACACTAGAGGAGAAAAAGTGCCTCTAAGAGATGCTAACAAAACATGGTAAGGCCTTTGCTTTTCAACCACATGAGATTGGATGTGTGAATCCTAGTGTTGTTGCTCCAATGGTTATTTTCATTGTGCCTCATGTGCCTTGGAACTTGAGACCTATTCTTATTCGTAAGGCTCACTTACCAAAGTTGATTAAGTTGTTGAATGAAAAGATCAGGATGGGTATTTTGGAGCCCTCTTATGCTCCATATTCAAACAGGTGGTTCACAATGCCAAAGAAGAATGGATTTTTGAGGTTTATATAGGATATGCAATTGGTGAACAAAGTGACCATCAAGAACATTGGTACAAGTCCAATTGTAGACGAGTTTGTAGAAACTTTTGAAGGAAGGGAAATTTATTCTATGGGATACCTCTACTTTGGATATGATCAATTTTAGTTAGATGTGGATAGCAAGGTGGATAGCAAGGATTTAACAACTATGAGGACACCTTTGGGTTTAGTAAGGATGTGTACCTTACCTTAGGGAGCAACCAACTCAGTTGCACATATGATAAATAGGATTAAAAAATTCATTCATGACTTCATACCACAAGTTACTATGCCTTTTCTTGATGATATGCCTATAAAAGGGTGCAAAGAAGGGGTCAACAATGAGATAGTAGATTCAAGGGGGGTGTCACAAATTTGTTGCAAATTATATTTTTGATTGTGAGAAGATCTTATCTAGGTTAGAAGAGGTAAATCTTACTCTTTCTGGATCAAAGTTAGTTTTTGGAGTCAAGGGCCTAATGGTTGAAGGCCTCCTCTAATAAAGGTTGAAGCCATTCAAAAGATGAAGGATACTTGTACTTCCATAACTAAGGTGAGACGATTCTTGGGTGCATGTGTTTTCTATCTAATACCACACTTGGAATATGTAGCAGATGCACTCTATCGATTGTTGAGAAATGTCAAAAGTTTTATTGTCATGAATCACATGAAAAGGCAATGAGAAAGTTGAAACATTTGTTGTTATCTGCACCCACACTAAGGAAAGTAAATTATGAGTGTGGAAGGCCTATCATTGTTATAGTGGATACTAGTCCAACAATAATTGGGTGGGCTATCGGACAAGATGATGAAGAGGGAAATAGATATGATGTTTGGTCATACTTTTTATGTGAATTCTGAGCATTCTTAACATAAACACAATGATCACAATGATGAAAATTAGCATACCAAAAACAAGGCAAATAACCCAAACAAGAGAGCACTTTCATTCCAATTTGGCTCATGTGATGCCACAAAAAAACACTTGATTGCTCAGTTATGGCAATAACATGGTCATGCACACTTGGTACATGTAACATATACAAAGTATCACTCTTTAAACCTCTAGCAATGACCCTAGATCCCTTACAGATCTTCCATTTTCCATCAAAGGTGATATGAAGAAAAATGGCCTCCTAAGTCAAACAGTGCATAACATACTACACTAATCGATTGGCACTATATCTTTTCTAGTTGTAGGTAGGTGCAACAAACTAAATATAATAAGTGATAAGTCAATGGCCATGTGAGTATCATAATGACCACCAACGTGCTAAGTGTAGACATGCAGACCCATCTAGCTAGGCGGTCCATCATCAATGTATGCATGTGTTGAGCTTGCCATCTTAACACTCTCCCTCAAGCTCAACTCTATCTCTGCAACTCCAACTAAGCTTCAGAACTTTTGAAGCTTCTCTACACCCAATGCCTTTGTGAAAATGTCAGCTATCCGATCCTGTGTGTTGATATATACCAAGTCAATCTCTCTTGCAAGTACCTTCTCTCTCACAAAGTGGTAGTGCACCTCAATGAAAATTGTCCTAGCATGGAACACTGGATTCCTATAGCTAATTGTATGCTACTCATGTTGTCACAATGATTGACAACTGGACCATCTCCCTGCACATCCAAATCACCTAATAACTTTTGCAGCCATACCACCTTACATGATGCCATAGCAGCACCTCTATACTCAGCCTCCATACTCGATAAAGCAATTGTAGGTTACTTTTTGCTGCTCCATGTAACTGATGCACTACCAAGGGAAAACATGAATCCACTAGTAGATCTTCTGTTTGACATGCTACCAGCCCAATCTACATCTGTGTATCCAAAGACCTATACATCACTACCTGCCTCATAAAAAATTCCATAATATAAAGTGGACTTCACATATCTCAATATATGTCTAATTGCATCCAAATGAGACTTTCTAGGCATCTGTATAAACTGACTGACAAGACCAACAGCATAGCTCAAGTCTGGCCTTGTGATAGTCATGTAGATAAAACTCCCTACCATCCTCATGAACATAGTACGGTCTTCTATCTCATCCCCAACGTCGGCACTCAACTTCACATTTTGCTCCAATGGTACTAAAAGAGGCTTACATGCTATCATACCATACTTGGATAACATATCCAGGCCATACTACCTTTGTGATAGCCGTATACCATCATCACATCTGATCATCTCAATACCAAGAAAGTATCTCAACTCACCCAAATCCTTCATCTCAAACTTCTTCTTCAAGAAGTCCTTAACTTAAGCAATCCCATTGTCACTGTCACCTATAATAATCAAGCCATCCACATAAATGACTATGATGACCAAATCTACATCTCCCTTTCTCACATAAAGTGAGCGATCAACATCAGAAATAAAAAATCCAATATTGACAAGATACTCTGCAATCTTATCAGACCATGCTCTAGGTGCTTGCTTCAGCCCATAGAGTGCCTTCTTTAACCTATACATATATGTGGGATGCTCTAAATCCTCATAACCTGTTGATTGCTCCATATACACTTATTCTTGCAATTCACTATGCAAGAAGGCATTCTTAACATCCATTAGCTACAAATTCCAACCTTTGGCTACTGCCAAGGCAATCATGCATCTAACAGTTGCCATCCTAGCAACTAGACTGAATGTCTCTTCATAATCTATGCCATATGTTTGAACATAGGCTTTTGCAACCAGCCTAGCCTTATACCTGCTAACGGAGCCATCTGCATTATGCTTGACTTTGTAAACCCACTTACAGCCAATAGCTTTCTTACCCTTAGGCAAGGGTACCAAATCCCAAGTCTTATTGGCTTCTAATGCAGTCATCTCCTCATCCATTTGCTGCATCCCAATGAGCATGACCAACAACATCCTCAAAACAAATGGGCTCAACATCCTCAACTAGTTTCACCATATAAGCATAATGGTGAGCTGCATAACCTCCTTCAAAGCCAAATCTTTTAACAGGGTATCTAACCATGCTAGACCTGCATACCACTAAATCACTCAATGGAGCCTTTACATTATTATGAGCTCTCTGTACACCTGGTGTCCTGACTGAAGGAATACCAAGCTCATCATCCAAACTCTCTGAACCACTAGAATCTCCATCAAATCCCAAATGACTAGTAGATGCATCATTACCATCCAACACTTTCTTCTTTCCTTTGTCTTTGCTTGCAACACTTATAGATCCACCTAAAGATGTGGGGCTACCCCTTAATCTCCCAGACCAAGGGCTCACCATAGGAGTAGTACCACATGATGTTTCTGGTCCACTAAGAATCTATGATTCTTGCTTTTCTTTTTGCACATAGCTATCATGATCATTATCAACATCTAATACATCACCAGCAGATGCATACCAACTACTCATCTCATAAAAAATAACATCCCTACTCACTCTGAACTCACTTGTGATACGGTTATAACAACGATACCCTTTCTGCCCTAAAGAGTATCCAATAAGAATACATTTTTCAGCCTTTGGATCAAATTTCTTCTGTAGCTCATATGGCACATGAATATATGCAACACAGCCAAATACCTTTAAGTATGATACATCGAGCTTCTTGCCAAATAAAGCATTCTTCGGGAGTCATCCCATGAACTGCAACAGTGGGGGTTTTGTTCATAATATAGACAACAGTATGAACAACTTCAGACCAAAAGTGTTTTGGCATATTCTTTTCAGCCATTAACGCATGTGCAACTTCTGCAATATGCTTGTTTTTTCTTTCTGCAACCCCATTTTTTAATGGGGTATACCTGCAATTAAATTGCCTCTTTATCCCATGAGTCCTCAAGAAGCCACTAAACTCATTAGAGAGGTACTCTCCCCCTCCATCTGATCTCAAGCACTTCACTTTCAAGCTTGTTTCTGTTTCTACAGCTGCCTTGAAAGATTTGAAGTGCTCAAATACATTAATCTTTTCCTTCATAAAATATACCCATAGCTTCCTTGAACGGTCATCAATAAATGTAACAAAGTATTTGCTGCCACCAAGGGATACATTCTGTATAGGCCCCCAAACATTTGTATACACTACATCAAATATTTTTTTGCTCACTTCTCTATCATGCGAGAAGGGTTGTCTTGCATGCTTACCAAACTAGCATGCTTCACAAACTTTATAAAATTTTGCAACTCTAAAGGAAGGCAACCCTGTAACCGATCCTCTGGATTGCATTAATTTTAGCCTTTGCACATTGCATGTCCAATACATTTATGCCATATTTCAATGTCTACAACCACTCCTTTTCCTTTAGCATACATAGCAGCATCCATTGTAAGAATTCCAGTATCTAAAGCGAACATGCAGCCAACTCTACTTCCTTTTGCGACCAACCTGCACTTATCATTAAAGTCTTCTACAAAACAACCTTTTGCATTGAATTGGACCTGCAACCCTTGCTCTACCATTTGGCCAATAGATACTAGATTCTTCGTGATTGAAGGCACATGTAATACATTTGTCAGACTCTTTGTCTGGCCATCATGCAAGGACAAGGAAACCTTTTCAATATGTGAAATTGGGTGGCATGAATCATCACCCATCTGCACATAACCTAGATTTTGTAAGTCTTGTATCTCTCCATACCATTCAACATGACTGGTCATATGATTAGATACACCTGAATCCACATACCATACATCATCATGTGTCCCCTTTCCTGTAATTGCATTCATCATGTGCTGCATAACAAATAAACGCTCATTTTTGTCTTCATTCTGCCGTGAAGACGATGTATAATTTCTTTGCTGCAATTTACCATTACGAATATCATCCTTCTTAGCATAACAATGGGCTACAATATGACTTGTTTTGCCACAATAATGGCAAACAATAGCAGAATTTCTAGAACCTCTATTCTGCCATCCACCTCTTCCTCTAGAGCTCTCCTTGCCTCTAAAGTTTCCTTGGCCTCCTGAAATCCGCATTTCACCAAATTGGTAATTGAACATGTTTTGCTAGTTATCGCCAGCACGTCCCATACCACGGCCTCTCGAAGAGGATCTATCACGTCCCCTTCCTGAACTTGAGTAAAATGCTTGGACCTGTTCACCATTTCTTTTAGACGAGTCACCCTACATATTGATCTGTTTGGTAATCATGAGAGACACCAACTCATCAAAATCTGAAATGGCTTCCATACGTATACTAAAGTAACAAGTGATTTTCATGCACTCATTATTGAGTCCACTCAAAGTGGATGAAACCAAATCATCATCATCAGGCATTGCATCAATTACTACTAAAGCATCTGCAATGCCCCTCACCTTCAACACATACTCATTGACAAACATTTTTCCTTTCGTCAATGTATTCAACTCTTGCTTGATTTGAATATTTCGTGCCTTTGTATTTACTGAAAACATGTTCTCAAAAATTGTCCAAGCTACATGTGAAGTTTCTGCATTCCTAATATGTCCCAGCATAGTATTATCAATGATTGTAGATAGCTAGTACATCACCTTTTTGTCTTTTGCATTCCACTCTTTCAATGCCTTTAATTCATCTCTAGTCGGAGGGATACCCAACTCTAGTTCCTTTTCTTCACCTGAAACAAACTCATAAAAGCCCTTTCCAATGAGGAAGTTCGTTACATGGAACTTCCATGAAGGGTAGTTATTCTTATCAAGCTTCTCAATAATGGGATTTCCACTGTTCTCTGCCATTATCACAAAAAAAGGATACAACACAACAAGCTAGTCTTCTGCAGCCTTTCACAGCAACTACACAATAATATACCAAGCAACCTTGTTTATTGATTGCTCAATAGTACATGTAATCTGCAACCTGTTTGCAGATAAGCCTTATGTTTTCTTCGTGGAAAACACCTCAAAAATTACAGATTCGAAATTTGTAACATGTGCACCTACTTTTGGTCAATGTAGCCGAAATCACAGTGTACCTTGAAACTATTATCCGCAACCTTGCGGCTCTAAAATAGGGCTTGAAACGAACTCAGATGCCCAAAAAAACTACGGGCAAGCCCAAAAGGGCTTATCTATAGAATATACAGTGCTTTGCTCGCACACCAAATCTCATAGCAATCTGAGGTTTTCACTCTAACTTGCTTCTGATGCTTCTATAAGCACTATCCAAGAGAAAGAGTAGAAGAATGAGAGAGTTTCTTACCCGTTTCTTGCTTGCTTAAACCTTGCTTCTTTTCCTTCACTTCAACCTTCAAAATCAGCCTCTCTCAGTGGCGGGGCTCTGATACCATGTCAAGAATCGCATGGTAGGGAGACTTGCTTGAGCTGCTATGCCAAACACACACTGTATGCACAAAAGGAAGCTCACTCAAGAACACAAGAAGAGAGATGGAGGACAAAACGTTTTCTTACTAATTTCTTCTTCTTCTTCCACACACTATACAATGTACACAAAGTATAGATAATATACAACATAAAGGAAAATGGCCTATTAAGTCAAACAGTGCATTACAGACTACACTAATTAATTGTCACTATATCTTTGCTAGTTGTAGGTAGGTGTAACAAACTAAATATAATAAGTGATAAGTCGCTGGCCATGTTAGTATCATAATGACCACCAATGTGCTAAGTGTAGACGTGCAAACCCATCTAGCCAAGCGGTTCATCATCAATGTCCGCACGTGTTGAGCTTGCCATCTCAACACGGCTATAGTTCTCTACTGGTAGTACTTTTCTGCTATAGAATGTATGTCATGTACCTACGCTTACGTGTAGTCTTATGTCTATAGCAAGGCAGCTTGATGATGCTAGGTTTCATGTTTCATTTGGGGATTCTGCCTAAAAGATCACCTGTGGCAGACTTGTGCTTGTTAGAGGTGCCAAAGCTGGCAGCCTCTATCCTCTTGTAGTTAATGGGTCCTCTGTTGACCATGTTTTGTCAATGAGTTCCATCCCACATGTCTCTCTTTGGCATGCCCGTTGGGCCATATGTCCTTGAAGGGAATGAAAATGCTTTCTAGTTTGCACTACTTACCACCCCTTGACTATGCACGTTTTGATTCATATGAGCATTGTCTTTATGGCAGATAGATTATGTGTGTGAGCCCTTGGCATTGGTACATTCGAATGTCTGTGGGTCCATGTATTTTGGGACATTCATTGACAATTTTTCATGTAAAGTCTGGGGTTACCCCATTAAGCTTAATTCAGATGTCTTGGCTATGTTTCAAAGATGGCTTGCATTGGTTGAGAACTAGATTGGGCATAGGCTAAAATGCCTTAAGACTAAAAATGGGAGATAATATGTGTCACGTGCTTTTTGAGTAGCTATGTGATGAGAGGTGTATTAAGTGTTAATTGACCGCCCCCAATACCCTACTCCAAAATAGTTTGACTGAGCAGATGAATAAAACCATCCAGGAGAGTGTACCCAGTATGCTTAGCCACGCAAGCCTACCACAAAGCTTTTGGGCTAAGGCAATCAATATAGCTGTGCATGTCATAAATAGATCACCTTCCAGTGGTTTGGATTTTCAGGTTGCAGAGGAGGTATGGATTAGGAAACCTCCATCTTTTACAGAATCCACCATCAAACCTCACGGAATTGCCAGGAGGCATATTTCACAGTGGATTCCGTGCCACAGTGGATTCCGTGAGGTTTTACGGTGGATTCTGTAAACTTTGATTACCGGGGCTCATACACAAAGTGGATTCTTTGTGTGAGAAGTCGATGGGGACGCTTATCCTTTTCGGGCATTTCGTTAATTTAGTGTGTACATGGGTGATTCCATAGCGGGTGATTTCGCAAAATACATATTAAATTAATAAACATTTATGAGTTTAGAGTGCGTACTCGTGATAAATTAAGGTTAGGATTGATTTCTAACCAATTGATTTATTTATGTAGCTGAAGACTGCTAGGTATTCACTTTTGTCGATTTAATTGTATTATTTTACTAATGATTGTGAATGCTTCAGTTGATGTGTAGAGATAGCAGCAGTGACGGAGGGAAGCATTGGAGGATAGAGTGTATTCGAGTTATCACTTATATTTTGATGGGTGCATACCTTAGGCATGGCGGCTATATTTTGTCGCGCCTATTTGTTAAGGCATTGGAAATTTATTTATTATTCTTGTATGCGCATGGGCGCACGAACGATTATGATATTTGTATTTGGACATTGTATTGGGTATGCCTGACTTCTTGGGCGCCCGCACATTGTTAAACCCAACACAAAGAAAGCAAAAGGAAGTGGAAAAGACACAGGGCAAAGGTGGAAAAAAGGTAGCTCGATTGAAGAAAGAAGAGGAGAAAAGGCCAAAAGCGCAAGGGCAACCTTAAAAGTCCAAGGCAAATGCAAAAGAGAAAAGGCGCATTTTAAAATAAAAAGGCACACCCTGAAATCTTATAAAAGAGCGCCGGGCTCTCACCCATGTGATTTATAAATGTAGACAGGCGGTGGAAAGGAAGCTAGGAAGATAGAAGGACAATGAGAAAAGGGGCCTAGGCTAATGGCCGGCCATGTAAAAAAGGGGGATGACCGCCCATGGAAAATAGGGCATGTATATAAAGTTGAAAAGTGAATGGGAAGCTTATTCTTGTGTGTGGCAAAAGCTTCTTATTCTTCTTCTCTTGTTGTCTTCTTGCTTGTGCTTGAGAGAGGGATTGAGAGAGTGTGAGGGAGTGATTGTGTGAGAGTGAGGGATCTTGGAGAAGAAGCTCTCCATCTTCTCTCTTCATCTTCTCCTCCTCTCTTCTCTTCTCTTGTCTCGCACGTGGCTATGGAGGATGAAGCTCATAGGAGAGGGATTGAGGTTGCTTGAGCTTGCCTCAAGGATTGTGGAGCTACCAGTGTGCAAGAAAGAGGAGGATACTCGATCGAGCATCAAGGTAAGCTTACTACACCTGTAATGCAGGCATTGCGTGTCGACTATGTGAGAGGTAGCCATGGCCGCTCGGTTCGAAACACTTGAGCAATAAGTGGTCCGTAGGTCTCGGGGTAGAGCTTGAAGCTCTCCTCCATTTTGGTTCCGTTGCTGGGACCGACGGAATCGAGCCTTGAGCATCGCGTGCATCAGATCAAGCATGGAAGTAGGATTTGCAGCTTGAATCGGTGCTCGAGATAACTAAGAGATTTAGGAGGTTTTAATCCGTGGAACAGGTAAGTATTTGGGTTTGTTGGAAGCATTAGATTAGGACTACTGTTCTGCATTTCTGTTTTTCATATTGGCAATCTTGTGGAGCTGCACGGATTAAAACCTCCTAAATCTCCTAGTTATCTTAAGGTCCTTTCCAACCTTGTTGGAAGCATTATTGACAATCTTGTGGAGCTGGAAGCAAAAACAATGTCGGGATCAAGAGGCGACCAAGGGGAAGACCAACTAGACTTAGGAGAATTTCCAACCTCGGTCCAGGAACTGGTCCACGACTACGATCTACTCAGCAGGACTGTGATCCAAGGTAGACCTGTAGAGGAAGTGGTGGCTAACCTGGAAGAAGAGAGAAGAGCTATCAAGAGAGCGCTGGAAGGTATAATTGCCTACAATCATGAGCAAAGGGCTAGGAGACTGTAGCAAGACGTGGATATGTACGAGGCTAGACGAGTACTAGACCTAGCTGGGGCAGCCAAGTCCGGATCGAACGTAGAGAGGGAACGGGCAGCAGAGGCTGGCATGACGTTGAGTGAACTAGTGGCAAAGCGACTCATGGACAATACATCAGTGGAACAGAGTGCTATTGCCCTAGCCACCGCGCTACTGTCAAGATTGGGAGTCACGCAAGGGGCTAAAGGGCAGGCTAGAATCCATGTAGTAGCAAAACAACTAGCTTGATACGAACCTAGCAGTGACCCGTACAGCTTCATGGAGCAGTTTGAGCAAGTGTGTGAGGCAAATGGTCTTACTAACCCTACGCAGCAAGCTCAAGCCTTTGGCCTGTGCTTAGGCGACAAGGGGAGGACCTGGTACTCTAGTCTGGATGACGCAGAACGTACAAACTTCGCTTGCCTTAAGGGCCTCTTCATCAAGAGGCTTTCGGAGGCAGGGTATTTGGATAACCTCATAGTTAGGTTGATGAATATCAGTCAAAGGGAAAAGGAGGACGTTAGGGATTATGTTACTCAGGTGCGCAGTCTCTACAAGAGAATCCCTGCCAATGAGCGACCTACCGAGAGGGCAGTGTCTACAGTATTCATGAACGGGATTCGGAGTGAGGAGCTCTACAAGGCTTTGGCGAGTAACTCCACCTTACAATGAGACATGCTAACTCGAGTCTTCGAGGAGGCAATACACGTAGATGATCAACTTAGGGAATGTAGCATGAGGGCTACCAACCGAGATAGTGCAAGCCAGAGGGACCCTGAGAGATCAACCACCTTAGGGGAAAAAGTAACTGCTAGCGCGCAGGACAAGGGAAAGAGTGTAGACCACGACCAAGGGATGGCAGAGACGAGAATGGAGATTGCACGGTTGCAAGAGCTCGTTAGAAAGCCTGTGAGATTGCATGTACAATGTGTGTAGTGCGGCGGCAATCACCTCCCAGTGGAGTGCCAAGATCCTTGATGCAGTGCATTGCAGAATGTCGAGGAGATTTCCATACACACAACAGTATAACCCTCCATACTTAGGTAATAGGCCACCTAATTTCTTTGGCAGGGGAACCCAGTTAGCTCTTCCAGCACCAACTAACTCAAGACCTGTCGTGCCTAGGCTGGAAATGAACTCAACTGGTATACCCAGGCCACCAGGGCCTTTTGTGACTCACCCACCTAGCGATGCTCCTGTTCACTTTGTGGAGGAGCCTAATGAGAAAGAGACATATATTAATCGGTACATATCCTACGACGAGGAGGGCAACCCAGTCCTGATGGACTACCAGCCAGTGCCGGTGATGGATTTAGGAAGAGGACGAGGCAAAGGCTTTGGAGGGCCTAGGTAGGATCCAGTCATATGCTGGACTTGCGGCCACCCATGCCACATTTCATCGCGCTGCCCAGAGCGAGAACAAGCTAACAAAGACAAAGCGAATCTCGGATGGACAGAGTGTGGAATCACACATCTGTTTCCTGATTGTCCTAGGTGGAAGCCATCAATGAGCACTGCCAACATGCCATTGGTGACTTTGGGGCTCTTTGGAGTTGAAACTTTTGGTAGTGAGGATACGCCCATCCCACTACATGCTATGACGCAAGCTTAAATGAAGCAAGCAGGCATCTCCTTGCCAGGGCCAAGTAACCTTGATGCAACCTCAATAGGGAAGAAAAGCCGGAGGAGACGGAAAAGGAGAACCGATGCGAAGATAACCCTTAAAATCGAGGAAACGACTACGCTGGTAACGGGAAAGAAGGTCACAGACACAGAGGCAGAGACCTCGGCTCCTAAGACAGCAGAGCTAGGGAGTGCCAAGGTAGGGGAATATCCCCACCCCAAACGGCAACTCGAGGCTATAGCCAAGGTCAAGGAGTGGGTCAAGGATGCCCAAAAGCACCTCGAGGATGCTGAACCCATATTGGAAGACCCTATGGACGACTTCTCCAGTGTTAGCACACTAGTCTCACCCTCAAAACCACAGGCTGGGAGCATACCTGCAGCACTAGGAGCAACTCAGCGGCAAGGCTGGGGGGAAGCTTACAAGGGCAGACAGAATGCATGGCCTAGAACTGTTAGCTTCAGAGGAAGACAAGGGTCCAGTGGCCTCCTCACAACCTTGTTGGCCACTCCAGTAACTCTAAGCTTGGAGGATCTGCTTAGGCAAAATCACTCCTTGTGGAAGGAGTTAAAAGACTCGATTGAGGGACACGCAAAACTTGCGGGTGCTGATCCGCAAGATCATGATGCAGTTACACGGATCCCAAGTCTAACTCTACACTCAGCTCCTAAGTCTTTACACATCAATGCTTTTTGGGAAGGCAGTGAAATGCACGCAGTTTTGCCCATCCTAGCCTTAGGAGACATGACTCGGAAAGGAATTGTAGACATAGGCGCCGATGTTAGTGTGCTAAATCATGCGGTCGTAGAGGCATGGGGAAACCCTCCTGTAGAGACTACTAGATTCAATGTCATGCTAGCAAACGGAATGAGGGTAAGACCATTTGGGGTCTTAAAGAATTGGCTGGTAAAGATTGCCGGTGTGCAATTCTTGGTAAACTTCATTGTCATGAAGGGAGTGGATTATGACATATTATTAGGCCGACCTTGGATGAGGAATGCACGAGTCATAGAGGATTAGGGCAATGGATTGATTTTCCTAGGGAACAGAACTAGTGCAGTGAGGGTAGAAATGGACACTTGGACGACGACGCCTGTTGACCTGGCTGCCATCTTAGCCATGCTAAAAGGCGATACTCAAATGACCAAGCCCTATGGATCACTTGCTAGATATATCCCTTGCCCTGAGGGTGAGAGGGATTGGATGCACGTGTTGGCAACCATTGACCTACCATTCTCGGATGAGGAAGGACCACATTAGCAGGTTGCTAAAACCGCTACCATGCCAACTGAGGAGCCAATTGTGCCGCTTTACATGATGGCAGGAAGCTCACTCAACCCAGGCAAACCAGCCTCATCCCGCATCCCCAACAACAAATTAGAGCTTTAGGGAATCGTAGAGTATCTGATCGATAAATTGAATGGCAATTTGGCTGCTAACTTAAAACCTCTACATGACCTTTTAGCTAAACCAGAATGGAAATGGACCAAGGTCCATGACCTGAACTTGTTATATAACTGGGCTTTAGTTACTGACGACAAGGAGATTGAAGAGGGAAGCTTAGGGGATGATGAACAGTCAGAAGGACATGACCTGGATGATGGGAGTATGAGGACTGTCACTATACGGGAGAAGAGAGTGAAGAAGAGGTAGACACAATAGAGTATGACATGGAGGGAAAAGCAATAGAACAAATCAAAGCAGACTTGAGGCCTAGGAAAGAAGGGATCAGTCGGAACGAAAAAGGAGTCATGCTAATGGAGTGTGACAGATCCTGGCTAGAACAAATAGAAGCCGTGGATTACAAGCAAGCTGGAGTAGCACAACCATGGGTAATCCCAGTGCTCAAGACAGATTCACCTTCGGAACTACGACCCCCTTGGGGAAACACCTTCCTCAAGTGAGGGTTGCGAGTTCAACTCAGGGTCGAAAGTTAGCACTGAAAGTGATCCCGAGATACCGCAACCCTCTAAGGTCAAAAGCATCAAGGGAGACTTGCCAGTCCACCTGAGGCACAGGAGACTAAAAGAGGAGGCCAGGAAGCAAGCAAGGGACTCAGAAGCGGAAAGGCAGAGGAAACCACAGGATCTACCCAAACGGTTTACAAAATTTAAAAGGGTGACAGAGTGGTGGTCCTGTTAGGTGCAAAAAGACAAGGTCAGACTAGTGAACCGATCGAGGGACCCGCCAAAGTTAAGGAGGTTAACTTGGCTGGGAAAGTGAAAAACCAAGACCGGTGTTCGTCGCAGAGGACTTGGGGGAGGAGGAAGAGACCAAACTTGTTGCACTCCTGCAAGAGTACATTGACGTATTTGCCTAGACATTGGACGACTTAAGGGAGTCGACCCTAGGATCGTGACTCATAACATCCCAATGGTTCCAGATGCAGTGCCAACAAAACAATGACCTTACCCCATGAATCCCAAGCACACCCATGCCGTGAAGGAGGAGATTGATAAACTCATGAGGGTAGGTTTCCTATATGAGATCGAGCACACGAACTGGGTATCACCTGTGGGAGCAGGTCATTTCACGGTTTGGCTGTCCAATCGAACTTGTAAACGACCAAGGCACGCACTTCATTAATGAAGTGATTGCCCACTTACTCTCTACCTTCCTAATAATTCATCGGAAGTCCTCTCCCTATTACCCTCAGGCTAATGGCCAAGCCGAATCCACAAATAAAAAATGTGCTTACAAAGTCGTGTCTACATTGAGAAGTGATTGGGACAACAAGCTAATGGCGGCCTTGTGGGCCTATCGCACAGCTTATAAAACGGCTGTAGGACAGACGCCCTTTAGGCTGACGTATGGAACTGAAGCCATTTTGCCCTTAGAATTCTTCATCCCTAGTTTGAGGCTAGCAGTCCAGGAGCGTTGGGAGGGAAGAGAGGCTTGGACCAACCGCTTGGTGGAACTCGAGCGCTTAACGGAGACCCGACTCCTTGCCACTCACTCTCTGATTTGTGAAAAGGCTCGACGAAAAATGTGGTTTGACAAGCATGTCAAGTAGCGAGACTTTGAACAAGGGGGCCTTGTTCTGCTGTACTCGGTAAAATGACATAAACAGAAGATGAAGTTTCGGGGGCTAGGGCCTTTCAGAGTACGCATGATCGGTAGGACCGGGAATGTCGAGTTGGAGACACTTGACGGTGAAGGAATAGGCTTTTTTAACGGCAGCCGCATTAAGAAGTACTATCCTCCTTCACATCCATTAGATGAGCCACCCATGCTAGAACCCCCACTGAATGTCCACATGGCTACTGTAACTGACCTTACAGATCAGGACGAAGAAGCAGTGGCACCAACGTACCTACGGATCATAGTCGTAGTAGGAGCGGTGTATTCTTTTGAGGCCTTGATTGATGAAGGTGCCGACTACAACATCCTAATGCATGACCATTGGACATGCATTGGTCAACCACAACTACAGCCCACTAATGCTAAACTCACCCCGTTTGGGGGCACCGCTTACCCACTCCTAGGGAAGTGCAAGGTGGTCGTTTCCATCGAGTCTGAAAGTTTACCAGCCTTTTTTAATGTGTTACCTGACACTAAAGGAGCTGGCAATGTGTCACTATTGGATCGCACTTTCAAGAAGCAAACCAACTGCAATGTGGATTACAACCTAAACCGCATACATCTTGCTATCGAGGATGTGCGCATAGTGACGACCTTCAGCAAGGAATGTCTTAATTTTCCCACCTTTACGAAGCCACCGGTAGAAACCCCTATGATCACACTTTAGCCCGAGTCTAAACAGAAGGAAACTACGGCCTCGTGCCGGGCTCTCAACCCCAGGCCCAAACCCACCAAGAGCACTCACAAGGCCAAAGAGTCCAAGTTTCTATGGGTGCCAAAACAGCAAAAAACACATCCGGGTAGACCACCCAAGTATGATCCTAAATGTCAAAATTATCAACCGTTCTGACCCAAGAGGCAGTCTAGGCGCTATTGTCGTAGACACACAACCACGCCGCGCTGGATTCCCAAAGATCTCTTGCGGGCACAAGGGTACTACGAGGGCAATCCCTGGATTTGGGTGCCTAAAAAGGGCCAGCTACGAAGCCCATCTACAAGCAATCTCACCCTAATGAGAGAGGCTTGCACAAGTGCCGCCCAGAACATAGTTAGCAGGCCATGGCCAGCTGTGCTAGCAAGCCTCAGCTCATCTATCGACCAAAGCAAATGCTACCGGCCTTAAACCTACCTAATCTAGAGAACTTACAAACCACTATGACTGCTCACTCAGAAGCTAGCACAACCCCTACCTCCGGAGCTTCCTGCAGCATCTCAAAGTGCTTCAGAATGCAAGGCCCAACCCGTGACACCGATGAGGAAGTCACAACTATCCAGTCCAGTTGCACCACCCCCGCCAGCGGGTCTTAAACCTTCATACACAATAAATACGACCTTTCCTCTCTTTGGCTAAGGACCTTGCCGCAACTTCTGGGGATGACTTAATAACCTGCATTAAAATGTTAGACGAAACTTTCACTACATTTGCTAGAAGCTACGAGAGGCTAGACCTAGGCCTTCTTGACGAAACGCTTGCTTCGGATGTTCGTGCATTACCATGCACTTGGGAGGAATACAAACTTATGACCACTAAAGTACCCAAAATTGCTACCGAACTAATAGCAAACGAGGAAATCTCAAAGGATCAAGTTGCCCTCAGAAGACTTATCACTTCGTATCGTAAGCCTTCTCGTTCTGCCCATGAACAGGAGTTACAAGAGCTCACACAGATGGCAAGCTCACCTTCCACGTTCTTGCAGCAATGGTTTACACTATGGATCCAATGGGAGAAAAAAGGTTGTCGCATAATGACCAATGCTGAGCAACGCAGGGCAGTTAAAACTATCGAATACGACTCCACTTATGTGGCACCTATCTCATTTAGGGTCTTGGCCATCACCCGTAATCAGCATTTGGACGACCATGTGCTCGCCCACCCCTACATTGACCAATTCCTCACCGAAGAGGAATTACATGTTGCCAGTCGCCTCAATACTAGAGATCTCTTCCACGACATTTTGACCTAGATTTCCCAAGTCTTCATCCAACCATCTACTCTGGATTGTCATGCCCACCTCGAATACAATCCAAGCTTCTATGATTGGCTATTGGCTGGGTAAGTCAACCCACGCGAAACAACGCTTACCTCGTCCTTCCTGTGCTAATCCTAGGAAGGATTCTTTGAAAGATCCCTGATGGAGGGGGGAGCAATGTGAGCAAGAGCAGAGCAAGAATGAAAATTTATGCTATCTAGCTAGCAAATTGTTATAATTAAGTAAGTTTCTATGGAAGAATACTGCAGAGTAAAACAATAGCAATGGTCAAGCCTCTAAGCAAGTGTACCCATTTTGGGCACATATATTGTTCTCTCAAACTGAGTTCTGATTAGAAATAAGCCGATTGTTAGGCATTAATGTTGGCATGGTGTGTTGACAGGTCACCACCATGGTAGGACATGACAAAGGGGGCAAACTCCCATTCTTTGAAGAGGAAATGACCAAATTCGGCATCAGCATCGAGACGCGAGGATTCAGTCAGTTCACTTTCAAGCACACACTGAATCTGGACGATGCCATCCTGGAGGAACCCGCGATCAAAGACTTGGTGGACAGATGCCACCTCCACAAGTACATGGAAAAGGTGGGGCAGGCTATGGATTACAACATGTGTGTGGATTTCCTAAGGAACTTCGACAAAAGCAGGAACTGTGGCATCGCCATAGTAAGGATAGGGGAGCAGGAAAGAAGAATCAAAGTGCCCCTCAATGCAACAATCATAGAAAAGGCCTTGGGGCTTGTGCCCAAGAAAGAGAGACGGCCGAGACGAGATGTTTACACCATGCTGGGGGTCAAGAAAGAAGCGGTGCATACCGTGGATGGAATCAGCTTGGCTGACATCCCGGACCCAGTGGTGAAATTACAAGCAAAGATGATCCATACCCTCTTCTCGGGCCAACGGTACAATGCACTGATGAACAGGATCGGGGTCCCATTGTTGGAAAGCATAGCAGCAGGAGTTCCTGAAGTGATAGACAGGAAGAGATAGACCACCACACCCAATACTCCCATGCTTGCCGATACAGACTATGATGCATATGTGGCCGAGTTACTGACACAACTGGACAAGGCAAAAGAAGAGAAGAAGGTGGCCCTGCTGGAACTAGAGAAAGAAAAGGAGACGTCAGCGGCCCTCAAGCTAGAGGTCTCAAGGTAGGAAGTCGACAGAGACGAAGAGAAATAAAGGCCCTACAAGACCAGCTAGCAGAAAAAACGAAGGAAGCCCAAAACAATGAAAGGTGCCTTAGGCAAAGGCTGGAGGACGAGGAGCAGAGCCTGGTGGCGGAACAAAGGAACCTAAAACTAGTGATGCAGCAATACAATGATCTACAGCAAAGGGTTGCCCAAGTGGAAATGCTCTACCGGGAAGTTCAAGAAGGCGAAGCCACTGTTCCACAAGAACATGCCATGGAGCCCCAGTCATGGTAGGAGCTGGAAGAACAGAACAGGCTAATAAGGGAAATCGAATTCATGAAAAATGAAGGGCCAGGAGTCTTAGCAAAGCTGAAGCAAAACGACTACAGGCTGAAGTGCAAAGATTGCAAGATGTGTTGGAGACCTCCCAAGAAGACGTAGAAGCCCTCATGGCCATGACCTTTAATAAAAAAAGGCTATTCCTCGTTGAAATCCAAAGCCAAGAGCAGTTGGTGCAGGAGAAATAAAAAATTCTGGACAAGGTGCACCACAGGCTCAGCATTGTCGATCAAGCAAGAGGGATCGCCGAAGACCAGCTCGCTTAAAAATCAAGAGAAAGAAACCAGTTATGGTTTTTATCAAATGAGCAGCAACAGGTAGTAACCACCCTGGCAAGCCAGTTGGAGGAACAAAGGCAAAGGATGGAGGAGAGAGCCATGGAGTGGGAAAGGAAAAACTGTGACAGGGTAAGGGACTTAAGTGAACGCCTGGCGGTGGCAGAATGCGAAAGAATGCTTGCCGAAGCTAGGGTTGAGGCTGCAGAGATAACCACTAAGACCCATCGACAGGCCTTTCTCAACACGGTGCTCCGTGTGACGCAAGCTGAGGGTGATGATACAGTGGAAAAGGTAAAAAGAAAGCTGGAGCTAACCACCCGGGCTCTAAGATACGGTCTTCAAGAGTGGGAGCTTCCAACAACTACATGAATAACTAAAGAGCAACAATTCTACTACCTACGCTGTACGGGCCTTTCCACTGCGGAGCTCAAGGAGTTATGTTTTCAGGAGCAGGAGCAGCCATCGCCACCACCACCAGTCATTCCTCCTGTGGTTGAGCGAAATGTCGAAGAGGGCCCGGACTTCGAGCAAGATGATGACGAAGAGCCACAAAGGATGCCGAGTCCGCCTCAACCCGAGATCCCATAGGAGGAACTTGCCAATGCCGAGCTACCTGAACACATAGTTGCAGCAAGGAGAAGGAGACAAGAGTTAGCTGAGGAGGCCCAACGCCGAGCACGCACACATCCACGACAACTTCTTGAGGAGCCCATGCCATTGAGGAATGATACACATCCGGTAGACTGGCCCCAGGAGTTGGTTATCTGGCACCAGCGAGAGCTACATAAGAGACCGTTCGAGCTTTCATTTGCTTTCCCATGCTCTCTGGACCGGGCCTTGCCTTTAGGAGTCGTAGCCAAGATCAAAGATCTGGCTAACGAACTCGCAAATAGATGGATGGAAGAAATAAGCATGATAATGACTAGGTGGAGACAAGAGCCACGAGAGTACTAGGAAGACAAGGTCAATTTGGTTCCCAAATCCATCCAAGGCTACGAGGCACAGCCGAAATGGCGGCGGAGGATTTGGGACACCAATTTTGATGCATGGACCGCATTTTGTAGCTCCCTCCCTGAAGAGCGTAACGATCCCATCTACATGCCCTACCCTCGTAGGCATGGAGTGGACTACGACAGAGATTTACATGGGGATTTTGACTTCCCGAAAATCTATAATGTAAATGCTAGAAGCCTGGAGGAGTGCTTAGTATTTAGGGTAGAAGATATACTTCCCTCCATAAATCATTTTCTTGTAGACTTCTCTTCCTGCCCCGATCCAGCATTCTTAACCACTTGTAATTACCTCCGACTTCTCAAATTCCAGCTACTCTAGAAACCTGCAGCAGAGGAAGCCTATCTCCCCCCACTCTTTTTTGATATTAACCTAGGAATAGATAGTAGAGCCATGACATGGTTGATGATGCGCGCTACTCTCCTCCCTGCCTTCTGCTTAGAGCTATTAGAAAATATGAGTGACACCCGTTTTGCAAGGTGTAATCACCCCTTTTTGTCCACCACTCCTCTAAGAGCTAAATCCGGCATTAAAGAATACCTACAAAGTCGCGCATTTTTATCACAATGCCTGCGACCGCCCCGTGACTAAATAGGTGCCGCATACCTTGCCCAATATACTCTCTCCTATCCAAAAAAAAAAGTGCTTGCAGTCTTCCTTCACTATTATTGTGCACCACACTCATTGCATCTAGAGTCCTCTCTAGCCCCTCCCCCACTTCACACTTAGGGCACATCAAGGGCAGGACTTTCAGACCTGTCACCCTAATTTTTGCACCGCACCTCCAACGCCGCACGAAATGGGTCCTCAAGTGTGGGACATTACCAAGGGCTTGCCCAAGGTTAGACCCATCTCCCAGTTCCATTGGCATGGGTACCATGCACTACACAGTGAGACAGACACACCCCCTAGGAAGTGCACCACTTTTCTTGCAGGTTATGCTCATGTTTCAAGAACGGGCTGCTTGGTTGAAGGAGATCCTCTACTACATCCTCCAATGACAAGGAATTTTTCCAGGAGTCGGACATGACCCCATTACTGCAACTTCAGGAGCTTCGCTGTGAAGGTTTAAATGGCTCAACAGATTTCATGTTGCCAATCATCCGCCTACTGATGGCTGCCATGATTGAACCAAATCAAGCAGAAGGAAAACCCCTTGATGGGTTGCCATTGGCATAGATCTTGGAAGCTCATCGTCTGATGATCCATGCCCACCGCCTCAAGATCTACGGATCGCTTATTGATACCACAAGCTTGAAGACTTTCAACTCAAAACTAAAGATCCTCTACTCCCAGACAAGGGTTTTCAGCCCAGGCCACGGCTTTTCAAGGCAAACAGCGTTTGGGGGGTCTCTCCAGAATAAATCCCTCCAATACCATCCTCCTAAGGGATTGCTTATTGCTTCAAGCATTTCGGATACTCAAAAGATGACCGGCTCCAAGGGGTGCCAAAACAGTGTGAAGGATGCCGAGAATCTTCAGGAAGCCTAAAGCATGCCAGAATCTCTCCTGGTCATCGTCTTCAAACTCCATCACCTCTCATTCACAAGCCTCAGTGTCATCTACCCACCAGTTCCACCTAGCAATAGAATCATCTATCCCACTACTTCCCACCACAGTGCCATGGGACTGACACTCGTCTAGGAGGGAGGTAATGTTAACCCCAACACGAAGAATGCAAAAGGAAGTGGAAAAGACACAGGGCAAAGGCGGAAAAAAGGTAGCCCGATTGAAGAAAGAAGAGGAGAAAATGCCAAAAGCGCAAGGGCAACCTTAAAAGTCCAAGGCAAATGCAAAAGGGGAAAGGCGCATTATAAAATAAAAAGGCGCACCCTGAAATCTTGTAAAAGAGCACCGGGCTCTCACCCGTGCAATTTGTAAATGTAGACAGGTGGTGGAAAGGAAGCTAGGAAGATAGAAGGACAATGAGAAAAGGGGCCTAGGCTAATGACCGGCCATGTAAAAAAGGGGGATGATCGCCCATGGAAAATAGGGCATGTATATAAAGTTGAAAAGTGAACGGGAAGCTTATTCTTGTGTGTGGCAAAAGCTTCTTCTTCTTCTTCTCTTGTTTCTTGCCTTCTTGCTTGTGCTTGAGAGAGGGATTGAGAGAGTGTGAGGGAGTGAGGGAGTGATTGTGTGAGAGTGAGGGATCTTGGAGAAGAAGCTCTCCATCTTCTCTCTTCATCTTCTCCTCCTCTCTTCTCTTCTCTTGTCTCGTGCGTGGCTATGGAGGATGAAGCTCATGGGAGAGGGATTGAGGTTGCTTAAGCTTTGCCTCAAGGATCGTGGAGCTATCGGTGTGCAAGAAAGAGGAGGATACTCGATCGAGCATCAAGGTAAGCTCACTACACCTGTAAGGTAGGCATTGCGCGTCGGCTATATGAGAGGTAGCAATGGCCGCTCGGTTCGAAACACTTGAGCAATAAGTGGTTCGTAGGTCTCAGGGTAGAGCTTGAAGCTCCCCTCCACCCATTAGCTTTATTTCTAGTTGGCACTAAAGCAAACTCAAAAGCCAAAAGCATGCTATTTTGTAATTTGGGCTATTATTTGAGCTTGAAGATGATTAATACATAAAATACATGCTTTGTGGGGCGCTCACACAAGGCATGGGGGGCGATTGCACCCAGTTGGTCTCTTGTTCATATCATGCATGCTTTCTACCTTGAGTTTTGTGCAAAAAGTAGAGTTCTTTTGTTCTTGGGGACCTTCCGGCACTCACTACGCAAGCATACAACATCTGATCTGTGCACCACCATTTTATGCGCATCTACATGTCTTTGGATGTGAGGCATTCTGTCATGTGCCCAAGGACAAGCATACCAAGCTGGATCCTAAGAGTGTCAAATGAATTTTCCTTGGCCTAGAGATGCAGGCGAGATGGGTTACCGCCTCTGGGATCCACAGGCGTGGAAAGTCATCCACAATCATGATGTAGTCTTCCATGAAGACAAGATGCATAGGCAGTCTAAGAAGATGGTAGAGATACTATGCAGGGTTATATTCTAGGAGGAGCCACATTCTCCTGCACTATTAGTTGGATAGCCTATAGCAACAATTGGTACACATGGCTAGGGTGTTGGACAAGATGCTACACATGCAACAAAGCTTGCAATGAGATGATCTACTAGAGCTAGATGTCCACCTGATAGATTTGAGCCCTCTATCCATTACACTATATGTGAAAATATGTGAGGGAAAACCTCCAGTGGTGTTGTAGCGGTCTTTAGGGATATTGGGACTTGGTACAGGTGTTGAAGCTAAACTTGAAATTCTAGAGAGGAATCCTACAGCCGATCAAAGACGAGCACACTGAGCTTGGTTGGAAAGAGCTCGTAGGGTGCTACACTCATTATCTCTATGTATCTCGGATGCTATTATAATTCAAATCATGAACTGCAAGTCACTAGCAAATGCATGGAACATCTTGATCATGCATTATGGCACAACTATAAGTGCTAGGAAGACACAGTTAAAGCACAAATTCAACAACATGGAAAGAAAAGGCAGATCTATACATGATTATGTCACAAAGATTAAGACTATTGCGGATCAGCTGGCATCCATTGGCACATAGGTTGAGGATGAATACATTATTACAGTGACATTAAATGGTTTGGGATCTGAATATAAGTCACTTGATACTTCCATCTTTGTGTGGGCTGAAATGCTAGATTTCAATGAGTTGGTTGCATTGCTTATTCATGAAGAGGTTAAACTTGGATTGGCTATAGGTTCTAGCAGCTCCAAGAACAAGAATGATGTCTATTATTCAAATCAACACAGCTGTGGCAGCTGTGGTAGAGATTATGGCTTTGGCAGAGGAGGCTAGCAAAATGTATCATATGGTCATAATAACTGGCAGGGTTCAAATGCATGAGGAGATGGAAATTTCAAAGGTAGGGGGAGATCTAGCCCTAGAGACAGAGGCTTCTAGTAGCAACAATGCCCATCTGACAATCCTAATAAGGAAAAGGATTGTCACTACTATAGAAAGTATGGTCATATTGCCAAGGTCTGCTGGAAGAAACAAGGCAGATGGTTGGGAGTCTAATCTACTTGACTTGAGTTATGCAGTTGGGCTTACAAGTCAGTTCATACAGAAGCCCAGGAAGCCACATCTGGATGTTGTTAGGCGGATTATGAGATATGTTAAGTCAACTGTAGATTATGGGATGTTCTATGTGAAAGATAAACCCTTGACACTGGTTGGATACACAAATGTGGATTAGGTAGGATGCTCATATGATTGTAGATCTACAAGTGGTTATGCCTTTGGATTTGGAAGTGGAATAATCAGCTGGAGCAGCAACAAGAAGCAACCAATGGTTGCATTATCTAGCACTAAGGCAGAGTTTAGGGGTGCTGCATTGGAAGCATGTGAGATTGCATGGCTGCTCCAGCTTATGGTGGCTGATTTGGACATACAAGTGGATGCTCCAGTGACTTTGTTTTGTGACAATCTCAATAGTGTACTCCTAGCAACAAATACAGTGTACCATGCTAGGACTAAATACAGTGAGGTACACTACCATTTTTTCAGAGAGATGGTTATTGCAGGGAAAGTAGACCTTATGCATGTGAAGACGGATGAGCAGGTTGCAGATATCTTTACCAAGTCTTTGGGTAAAGATAAGTTCAGTGTTTTTAGACAGTTGCTTGGTGTACAAATGCTGTCTTAAGCTTGAGGGGGAGTGTTAAGACTTCAAGCTCAGCCTTACTATCTTTAGGTTGTGTGTACTCGACACTTAGCTTGTTTAGATGTACCACATGCATATTTTAAATAAGTTAGTCTGTACTTGGTGTGAATGGTCTTATAGACCTTAGACCTTAGAGTATTGTATTTCACCTTAGTTATATGGATTATGGAATATGAAGAAAAGGGGAGTGTGAGCATATAGCTCCTCACAATTGCTCCAACCCTTCTCTCTCTTTCTCTCTCTTCTAATAATTAGGGGGCAGGGTAGGAAATTAGGGGAGGGTATGAAATTAAGGGGGCGGGGGGGGGGGGGGGGGGGGGGGTGTGTGTAGGAAATTAGGGTGGGGGGGTTGTTAGGAGGGGGGTTGGGCTTTGTGAGTTTTTGTGTGTGTTCTTTTTTTGGTTTTTGTTTTAGTCGGTGTTTGTTGGTGTGTTCATTCATTTTTTTTTTGGTGTGGTTGTGGTTGACATAAGTACCGTGTCCCCCTCGTCTCGCACATATGCATGGGGTGAGGGTTTAAAAAAATTGTGTTTCAGGAACAAATAGGGAAACATATACATGTAGGGGTGGAAGAACGGCATGATGGACGCATTGACGCGCCTGAGAAGCTATAATTGAGGGGATGGTCATGCGCAAACATGCAGAATAGCGAAACGAAAATTCATAGAAAAATTAAGTTTGAAAAATCTAGCCGTCAAAATGAAATGCACAAAGAAGGAAAAGTGGGCAAAATGACATACCGGATAGGGCTCTTAGATGAGAATGCAGTTCCGTCAAGGATACAATGCGTTCACATGGGAAAAACCAAAAAAACACTCTCGAAACTAGAAAGAAAAATTAATAGAGAGAGATCCATCAGGCGAAACTCGACGAGGTGAACAAGAAAAATGTCCACATGAAGATGTCATCCAGGATAGGTAACAACGAATGTGGTTCCGTGGACGATAGAGCGTGTTGGATGGGAAAAACAACAAAAATACCAATGAAAGCAGTCAAAAATTAATGCGAAAAAAATCCATGCATTGGAACAAAGGGCAACAAAAAAAAGTCAAGGGAAACTTGCGGGATAGGTTTGCCATGTCAAAACGCAGTTTCGATGGTGTTAGGGGGCATTCACATGGGAAAAAGAAGAAAAAGAGCACAAAAATCCATGAAAAATTTAATAAAATAAAATTAGTAGGCCGAATCAAAATAGGGAGAAAAGTAAAATCATGTAGAGGACCAAGTTGGATAGGAAATTCAATCAAAATTAAATCTTCATGTGGTTAAGGCAGGTTCATATATGGAAGAACAGTAAAAAAAAAACACACATGAGAATTCTCAAAATTAGGGGAAATTTAATAATGGACAAATTGAACAAAATGATGGGCAATAAAAAGGAGAAATGTCTTGAGGTAAGTGTAGGTTAGGTCTATCGCATCAAATCGTTGTTCCTAAGCAAAAAAGGCACATTCACATGGAAACACGTTAGATGGGCAAAAAATTCTTCAAAAATTAATAATTCATGATCTATGGCTCTGAACATGGGGCTATAAAAATGAAAAGTGACCAGTGTAAAGGGACGAACAAGGCTATAAGGTCAAATTGTAATTTAAATCTAGGGTGCATTCACATGAAAAAGCAACAAAACAAAGGAAAAAGGCAAATGGACAAGGAACAACCCCAAGATGGGTTGAATAGAGGAGGGGTGGGTAGGGAAGGGACCCCATTAAAATAGGACCAGAACATGGTATTCTCAAATCATTCGATAGGGATGTTCCCATGAGGGTATGCATAACGGATGTGCAGGGACGCGTCCCCACACTTAAGACATTAATAAAGCAGTTTGATGATGTGAGAAGGTCCTAACACGAGATCACACCCCATACACATATGTCTCCACACTTAAAACATGTCTGACTCATGAAATCAAAAGGGGTAGGGTTAGAAAAACTTGGCCCAATTTGTAAATAATCGAGGCAAACTGTCGTTGTCACATGAAGGATCATTTGTTGGCGTAGGAGGTAGTAAGGCTTGCCACATCACACCCATCTAGCATGGCAAGGACCACACAGTAGCACCCACGGAGGTAGCTTTGTTGATGAAGCTCACCCCATGATGCAAGTCACTTGAAGCATAAGGATTGAAACCCATAGCTCTCATGAGTTTAGAAATCAACAAAGGGAATTGTTCAAGGGAGTATGCCAATGTGCATAGTTGATGGTGCATTGGTGCATCCCAACCCATATGGCATAGGTGCAAGAAGGAAGACTAGAGAGCCTTATTGTGCAATGTGTCAAAGAGAATGAGGTGTAGAGTGATGGCAAAGGAGGCCTATTCCATGTGTGCATAGGGAAAGGAGAACGTACCTGTCTCCAAGTGTCAAAACGTCCCTCAATCCTCACCTCTCAATTGATGAAGGGAAAATCAATCACGTTCAGTTCCCCCTTTGTCTCACGCTCTGTTGATAATTACAGGAGGGCAACGAGTTTCTCACATCCCTTTGATTGAATCCTAACTACCACTTGTACAAAGGTTGTATGCCTTATGCACAATTGATGGTGCAAGAGTGTATCCCACCCAGTGTTGCCATACAGTGCGAGAAGGAAGGCCATGATGCCTTACAGTGTCGTGCATAGGAACAATTTTGTGCTTTGTGCATTGAGAGGCCCATCCTGTGCATGCAACACTCCATTCACACATCTCACCTCTTTGTTGGATATAAAGGGCAAGGACTGGTTACTCACCCCACCCTATGTCTCACACTTTGTTGATGATTACAGAGGGCATCCCATACTCACATCCCCATCCGGGTAGGATGAAAGCTTACATCGCTCTAAGTTGGTTGATGAAGATTGGCTTCAGCTGATTGATGATGTCAACGTGGATTGGTTGATGAAGAGGCATACCTAGGGAGGTAGCCAACAAATCCTATACTTGGATTGCATAGGAGAAATATTGTCTGTTGTAGGAGTCAGCAGCACCGATGGGTTTACACGATTTAGCACACCAAGTGAGGTGTCTTGGAAACTTCTACTGCAAGAGTTCAGTTAGTAATTGAGCTATCCTAAACTGTGGGGTGTTACCACCTTTTCCACAGCCAGCTTCATGTCCAAGGGTATGTGCCATCTCTTTTTGAAAGAAGGCCTATTATGACAAGGAATTTCTTCATTTTTTCCCATAATAGTTTTGTTTTATTTTTTATTTTTTTCTTTTCTTTTCTTTTGTCCTACTCCTGAGGGTGTTTTCACCTTTTCTCAAAGAATAGGTTGGCATGACAGGGACTAAAGTCCTTTTCTCCCATGATTGATATTTATTTATTTATTTAAATTTTTTTCTATTGAAAGAGGAGAATGAAAGGAACGCCATGTATGAGAACCATCCTTGCCACCTCTGATGCATCAGATGGAAAGGAAACCAAGGACACGAGGGATTCACTTGTAGTAATAAGAAGACGTTACCTACGTGCAATAAATAAATGAAAATAACCCTTATCTATCCCCTATTTATGGGACCTTACCTTATAAAATGTACCTTCCTTCCCTTAAATAACCCCCCTCCCTTACACTCACGTGGTACCATACGGTAAACCCTAGTGGACCCCCCGAGACCAAGGAAGCGGGGAAGCTCGTTGTGAGGGGCTAACAGAATGAAGCCACATAATCAAGATTAGCAAGAGGGCAACCAAGAGCATTAGGTAAAGCCATATTGACCGCCGTGCAAGGAATGAGAGAGCTATCAGTGGTGATTGTCAGGATCCCTACAGAGGGTAATACATCTTGAGCAATATCCATTAATTAGGAAGGGATCATTTGAAGCATCGACTATCTGGATTTGGACATAGCCATTAAGGTTGACGACAAGTACCTTATAGGGGCCCATCCATCCTTGTTGAAGCTTGGCTCAAAACTTGCCAAATCGTGAATCATAGGCTAGAACTAAGTCACCTTCCTTAAACTCCTTCTGCTTGATGAAGCTGTCATGATAGGCCTTTCTACGAGCTTGCATGGCTTCCATGCACTATAGGGCCATCCTACAAGTCTCATTTAGATATTCCAAGTGCAAGAGACAATGATGTAGTGACTCATCGTCTCCTAAGAGTTCTTTGATAGCCACTTGCAAAGAGGGTAGCTCGAGTTCAACTAGGAAGACGACTTCTGTTCCATACACCAACTGAAAAGGGTTTTGTCCTGTAGCAGCTTTATGAGAGATTTTGTATGCCCATAGGGCCTCTTTAAGTTGATCATCCCAATAATAATGATGTGTGGCAATCATTCTTGTCAGAATTGAACAGAGGATGTGATTGGTAACTTCAATTTGGCCGTTGGCTCTCGGGTAGTAGGGTGTGGACTTATGATGGCGGAACTTGTACAACTCTGTCAATTCTTCCATAATATTGGGAAGGAAGTGAATATCTTTGTTGTCACTGATGAGCTCAATATAACTGCCACAATGGGTGATGATATTCTTGTACAAGAGCAGGGCCATACTATTGCCATCATCTCACTTCAAAGATTTGGCTTCACACCACTTTGTCACATAGTCCGTACAGACCAACTATTTTGTTTCCTTCTAGTTGATGGATCGATGGGACCAATGAAATCAATTCCCCACTTCTCGAATGGCTTTAGGGAAAGGATATGTTGCAGAGGCATGGCACTAGATTTGGAAGACTTTCCCATTCTATGACAAGCATCACAATGTTTGCAATAGTCATAGATATCCTTGTGAAGGCGTTGGGACCAAAAATGGGCCAGACACTGGCTCTCTAGTACTAACCGGACCTCTAAGGCACACAAGACACCCGCCACAGCCTCGCGGCCAAGAGCGTCTAAAGCTCACACTACACTAACTGCTAATATTGATTTTGCATTTGTAATAGGACACAGTCCAACGTTACCTTCCCCTACTCCTTCGAGGGAGATCCCATAATGTATACATATAATACCTCATATCATATACACAGGAGGCAACATCTCGACTGATGAAACATTGCGGCCTCACTACAGCTCTCCTACATCTCGGGGATTGGCCCCAAGATGTGCTACTTTAACATAAAGAAAAAGTGTACAAGCTCCACTCTTTGATTTGTTGAACGATCCAGGAGTTGATGTTTCCTCACTGAACTTATCCCAAAGGAACCGCTCATCTAACCTACAACAAGGACTTTCTCACACTCTCAGCATTGGTCAATGTTTAGCATACAAGTGCTATGCATCCAAGAGATTATACCATGTGGCATGCAAAATGTAAAAGTGGATGCTTATTGTGCACAAACATTTATCATTAAAAATCAACAAATTGGAGTGTAAAAATCAACCCTTCAATGATTTTCAATCTACTCGTTGTTGCTGCATTGCTAGAGACTAGCATCGAGTTACCTCATGCTACTAGCCTCTTAAAACTTAAATTTTATCGTCCTATATGATGTGCATAACCAAAAGATCAGACTTTACTTCATTTTTAGCACTTAAACGCTTCCACAATCCTTTTTTATCCCTATTGCTTATGTATTGCATTATTACATATGTGTATTAATTCATTTTGTGTGTCGTTTTTATCATAAAGTGGTAAAAATACACACTATAACACATAAACAAAGATGATCTGAGACTAACCCCCATGCCTCAACTTTTTCACACAACCACACACATAAATCATAAAGTTTTGGATTTTTATAACACAAAATCCTAAAATTTTCCATTTTTTACTATTTTTCCTATTTATTTATCAAGAAAATAGAGCATTTACTAGTTTTTTTGGTTTTTCTAACTAGGACAACTAATAATCACTCATTTTCCACATTCCATACCTCATGCATTCTTTTTATCAAACTTGAAATGACAAAAAAAAACCATTTTCTTTGTAAAATATGTGTTTTTCGGGTTTTAGAAAATTATTTTCAGCATTATGGCATTATGTATTATGATTTTTCTAACATAGAGTCATCAAGCATAGAACAAAAGACATTTCTACCAATTTTCATCCAATATGAACATCATTTGGGCAACCAGATCTAAAAAAGAAGCATTTTTTCCTTATAAAATAGAGTTACCGGATTTTTATGGTTGTGGGTTTCTAAAACTGGATTCGAGACAACAGAACAATCCACAATTAATGCTCATCCCATCTCCAATCATCCATCTCCAGGCCCAAGTTGACTCGAAAGTGATCCGGTACCACGCTAGACAAGCATTCACCACCCAAGCTTCATCTCCCTTCACACGTAGGAATTGCCCCTTGTAGGAGAAAGAGGGAAGAGAGAGAAAGACTAAATTTACGGTGGACCATCCAGGAAGCCATTGGAGGAGGGCGATACACGGAGCGAAGATCTTCGGTATCTTCTTACTGTGGTTGCTTTATGGGGTTGTATTGAGGTGGGAGATGGCTTATATCCCCCCTCTCCACAAAAACTCGTCGCCTGCTGCCGCCCCATCTTCTTTTTTTCATTGCCATGAAAAAAATGGCCCCTCCCCCCCGTCACATGAAAAAATTGGGGGGGGGGGGGGGGGGGGTGGCCCCAAAGGCCACACCCCCTCTTACCCCTTAAGTCCTTTTAGACTTGGCTTCTTTTGGTCTTGGCCTCGGGCACTCCCATTTTTGCGTCCGGCCTCTGATTCACGATTCATAAAATCTTTCATGTTCGTCTCAAAGTACAACATTGTTGAGCATTTCCTGAAGTCCCATCTGACATCCTGAGAAATTATGAAAATTTTGCAACCGTCACTTGGTGAGTCTTTAAAGTGGTTTTGGAGCCCATTTGTTGCTTGCTACTTAAAATTGACCCAGTCGCATCTGCCGTCTTCGACGGAGTTTAATTTTTCCTTGAAATTCGAGTTTTTTGATAATTTTTTGGCATATCTTAGGCTAAAAAATCAGCTCTCATTGGTGACCACGGGATATGGCGACTCAGATCGTCGAATCCCACGAACAAATCTGCACATCAACACAACCACAAAGAGCATTAAGTTGATACAAAATAGAGATAATAAAACACATCACAACTCTCACCCTACCCCCTATCAAAACCAAGGCATGAAATCCATGAGGTGGAGATCTAGCATAATCTGATAGAAATCCTAAGGCTAGTCACTACAAGAGCTCCACCTAGGTGAAGATTCCTATAGCCTAATCAAGAAATATTGTCTTTTAGCACATTGTTCTTTTAGGCCTTTATGTTCTGCCATACTCGAGCATGTAAAAAGGAGGGAGTTGAGCGTAGTGACCCAAGGAGAACAGGGCATCGGCCTCAAAACTTGCCTCGGTACCCAAGAACCTACCAAGCCTTCACAAGGCAACATTTAATCCTTTTCTAACGCTCACTTTTATTTTCACTCCAACCTTCTCTTATTCTTATTTGTCAGCTAGATGCCATCCCTAGTAAGGCATCGGCCATGGGTCTAACTTTTCCCTAGGAACCTACCAAGCCCTTGCAAGGCGATGAATAACTACTCAAGGATTTTTCTTTCTTTCTTTTTCCATTTTTCTATTTTTATAGGGGTTATAATCCCTTTTTACACACCTTTGTATATTGATTTTTTAGATAGATGCAGAACTTGCTCTTCTCTTGATATTTAAGTGCAAGCTTATCTAAATGCCTCACAACTAATAGAGACTCCTAGAATGGCCACCTAGCAGGTCATCAGAACAGGGTCACTAGGATTGCCTTCTAAAATAGGTCTTTCAGTGCCTGACAATGCCTTTGCAGGAGGCAACAACTCCTCAGACCTCCAATAGACATATCTAGCCTATACTTGTGACTTCATGCCTTGATTGGCGGTCGCCAATAAAATAAATGAGAGTGACCCTTACATACACATATATTGTTATCCGCTTAAGGGAAAAGACTTGGAAAGGGGACAAAACCACCTGGAATGGCCACAAGAAGCTCCTCTGCAACAAAGGCTCCGTCTAGTGACTTTGTCAACCTGTATGATGCAATCACTAAAACAGAAAACCATTAAACATACCTGCACCAAACAGACATATGGCCCTCTTGGCTTGGCGTAATGCAAATAAAGCATTAAAACCCTTAAAGCAACTGGCCCTCTTGGCCTAAAGAAATAGTACAAACCTACTCATATACATCCCCCCTTGGAAAATCTTATTAATAGGCAACAAGATACTCCATCCCAAGGGGAAAATAGGGCTCTTGCCCTAAACTAAATGCATCAAATTATGATCCATACTTCCTGCATAAACAGCAAGAGGTGTACGCATAACATGTTGTCTAATCAACCTATGGGTCCAAGATAATAGAGGCAAATGCGTCTTGGCCACCCTTTGCATTACCTATACTAACCATCGCCTACCATATAGGGCATGTTCTGATAAAAGCCCCCATAATCGATTGGGTCCTATCTCATCATCCATAGAGATATCCACACTAGGACAACAGTCAAAGAAAAGGTCTTCTTCATAAGCAAAGCTTGCTAATGAGTTCGCAAACTGATTCCAATAACGTGGAACTGACTGAAGAGACACTCTCTCAAGCTCGTCGAGCACGGTCATAACAATGCAATAATGCATAGAGAGAATAGGAATTTGAACCATCTATGCCCATTTAGTTGGTTCAATATCAACTGGGAATCCCCCTTTACTAACAACTGACAGATACCACCTTTCTTAGCAATATTTAACCCCATAACTAAGGCTTTTTATTCCGCCATGTTATTGGTAAATCCAACCCCAATATAAACTACTAATTTCACTATGACTGTACATCAGGGGTCTTTAATGACTATCCCTATACTCCCCTTCTTGTCGGGACCCTTGGAGACACTCCATCAAAGAATATTGTGTATGTCCACAATGGGTTCACACAACCAGCCATCGTCAACTCTACTCATAATTATGATAATCAAAATTGAGCATGTTTAGAGGATGTACTAAAGGCTCCATCCCACCCTCTTCATTGAATGTAACATGGATGCTCATCAAGATTCATAGGCAGTGATAAGTGATAGAAGACTTTGATTTTCCAAGCAAATGATCCGTTGTCGTGCCGCTATGCGCACACCGTGTAAAAAAATCTAGAGCGTGGCTTCTTTTTAGATTTAGAGAGCCAATGCCATTTTAGACATTAGTGTTAGTGTCCATGGTTCAAAAATATTAGATTTTAGTCAATTTTTGATATTCTAGATATTATCTCGTGGTAAAATCCATAAAATTATGGACAACTTCTAGATTAGGATGACATGTAAAAGAAAACATGTAGCTTTCAACTAATTTGAGAGGATTTTATGTGAAAAGAGAGATTAGCAAAATCGCGCGACACGCAATTGCTGTTTTCAGGCAGTGAACAACACTCCAAAAGTGGGAGATGAAGAAGAAGTGATTTGGTAGGATTCTGGCCAGGTATCCTGGTATTTAACCCCCCTTTTGGAGCCATTGGAAGCATCGGATTGGCGATTTGAGTAGCATAGAAGAAGGTATTATTTTGTACACTTTTTTGTCTATTAGAGTTATATTTTCTCATAATGCTGAAAGAAACTGACAGGATTTATCTTTGTTAGTATTCTTTTATATTTTCTAATTCTGGAAGTATTCTTCTACATCTTCAATCTCTTCAGACCCCTTCTCTTCCGTCTACTCCTCTCCTTGAATCTATCTTCACCGTGCTATCACTTATCTTCAAGAACTTGGCTTGAAACCTTCAACCCTTCTCTTATCTCTACCATCTCTGGAGTCTAAGCTCTTGAACCCCCATACATTCTTCTCTTGCCAAACCCCTGTGGTGACCTTCAACCCTACGCGCTACGACATTGGTGAACCCAATGTGAAGGTTGGTGTAAGAGAACTCCAAGATGGGGGATTCTTCAGGAGATACTCTACAACAATTGGTGCGCATACTACAGTAGACTCAGCAACAACAAATCCAAATGTTACAACAGCAACAACAAAGGCAAGACAAAGAGAAGATTGATTCCACATCTATTAAGGCCCTAGAGGAAGTTGGGCATGAATTATAACAATTTAATGGTCAAAATGTCTTTGTTTGCATTCATTTGTATGTTAAGAAAATGCTCTTCTTTGGTGTACAATAACATGCATAGAGCCGTTATTTTGCCAGACTAGCCAAGCATGGTCTTCAAGAAAGAATCCATGGTCTTTTTCAACAAGATGCAGATTGGGCTGCATTCAAAAAAGCCCTATGCAAAGACTTCTTCTTAGAAGACTCTGGCCTAATGACGAAGAAAAGTTTCACTGAATGGGTTGAAAAACCCAACAAAGGTTTAGCTGCAACAGCTCTGTGCCATGAATTTGAAAGTAATTTGGACAACTTGATGGTGAAGACTAACAAAGTATGGAAGGTCAGAAGATTGAATTATTCCTTAAGGTTGCAGATCCCATTCTGCAAGAAAAGCTTGTTGATCACCTAGAAGATGCTACCTTCGAATTAGGAGTCAAGATTGCATGGACAGATGTTACTGATGTAGTTAACATGATTGCTCGAAGAGAGCGGATGTGACTAAGATTGGGCTCTACTTCAACTTCAACAACTCCAATGATGGAGCTTGTTCCACCTTCAAAATCCCCTATTCCTTTGACTAATCAACCAACTCTTTCTTCTTCTGTTCCTTCTAAAAAATGATGTCATGGACGAACTTATTAAAAGCATGTGTGTCCTTCATTTGAATCTTACAAAAATTAGTTCCAAAGTAGAGAAGTTGGATGTCAAAGTTGAAGAACGAGGACGATCATCAACTCAAAGACCCATGAGAGAAGGCTTTAAGAGGCATTGTATTTGGTGCGACATGCAACAACATGACAAGAGGGAGTGTTCTGCCTTCCATGAGGCTGAAGCACAGAAGCTTGTCTTTTGGAAAGACAAAAAAATCCATGCAGCTGAAATTGGTCTTCCATTGGAGCCAAATTTTGGCAATGGTGGAATGAAGAAAAGATTAGAAGATTTAGCTGTAAACAATGCCTATGCAGCAATTGATGTAGCTACCTATGGGCTGCAAATTGAGCCAACTAAATCAAGTTTGAAAGCATGTAAAGCTAATGTGCAATCTAAAGTATGGATGCAGGCACTAGATCAAATGGAACGTGGTAAAGCATCCAAAGAAGATTTGGCTAATGCCAGTCAGTGCATTCGAGGAATAACTGGTTGGAAAGAACCGGTAGATTCTTTTTTCGTCTTTGCACATTTGGTTGATGTCAATCATAAAGAAGTCTTGATTGAAGAAAAGAGAAGAAGAGAAGATGAACCAGGGCCTTCCTCTTCTGGCCTTCCAAAACGGGTAACTAGAAGAACACTTGAACAACCAAAGCTTGCTGAAAATATAACCCCAGATCAAGAGATAGAAGATGCATCACAAACAAAGAAGACCGAAGGAAAGAAGAAAGGCAAGCAGCCAGGCTACAAATTGTAGTCTGACATACAATCTACAACCGATCTCAAACGAGTCCTAGAAGAACAAATTCTAGGAAGCAAAATTGAATTCACCTTAGGCAAAACTCTTGGAATTGCCAAACGTGAATTCCATGATGTAATTATTAATGCAATCAAAAGAAAAAGATAATATGTTGGTGATGAAGCTGAAGAAACAGTTTTTTGCAAGTTCTTCGAGTTTTTGTGCAGGATGAAGAGAAGTTGACTTCACAAGGAAGTCATCTTGAAGTCGTTAAAGAATTAATTGCAGTAATTGAAGTTGAAGATAAAGAAAACATGAATGCAAAAATTAAAGAAGTGAAAGCTAAAAATGTAATGGTGGGCTGGTCCAAACCAGTTGGGCAGTCCACCTCTCAAAAAGAAGGCCATCTACAGCACATGCATGAGGAGGAAGAGGCTCGGTTCATTCCAAGCAGTCACTACTCCCGTACGCATTGGGCAAGAGCAACAATGGAGACAATCATCAAAATTGGAGAAAAAGAAACACCATGTATTGCACTCTTAGACCATGGCTCGGAGATAAACGTCATGGCAAGGAGTCTCTATGAAAGTGGCGGATGGCCCATAGATGTTGATCCAGGATGGTGAATGAGAGCTGCAAACAACTCTTTTGGAGAGTTATATGCTGCATGTCCTAATGTACAGGTAACTATTGGAGACATAAAAGACAATTTTCACTTTTTTGTTCACGACTCTTGTATTTACCCTATCATTCTTAGGCAACGTTACATTTCTGAAGTCCACTTGGAAACATAAGCTCTTGAACCCCCATACATTCTTCTCTTGCCAAACCCCTATGGTGACCTTCAACCCTACGTGCTGCGACATCGTCCTCTTGCTCAAGCACCTTATATCATTTACTCTACCAGATAAGCTTCTCCTGATGGTATCTTTGCTCCAAGTATGGGTGATCCAAATAAGGAATCAGGGGCCCCATCAACTTCTTTCGTATCTTGAAGATTCTTGATTAGCCCAATATTGATATGCAAGGTATTTATTTCGTTAGTGCATTTAGAAATAATAAGGTTTAATCTTATTAAGATTAACCTTATTTTTAAATTCCACTCCCTCAAGATTAGCCGGTAATGCCATGGGTTTATTCTTCCCTATTCTTACAATCTTGTAGGGACTGTCCCATTTGGGCTTAAGTGTTCCTGGAAACAGTTCTCTCCGTGCATCATAATACAGAACTAGCTGCCCCTTCTTAAAGATATATTTCTTTGCTTTTAAATTATGCAACTGCTTCATCCAACACTTAGCTACTTCTTGGTGCAACAAACTCTGCAATTTTAGCTCATCCAAGTGGGCCGGAGTCGTAAAACGCTCAAAGAGGGCATCTTTGTCACCCAAAGAATGATTGATTGCAAATCTCATGGTCAGCAACTCAATTTCTAAGGGTAACATACACTCCTCCCCATAAACTAATTTGAATGGGGTGTGGCCCAGTGGCTCGTTTAAAGGTCGTGTTATACGCCCACACCGCCACATACAATTTTGTATCCAGTCATGATTCTTTTTAGACACTATTTTTGATAGAATACCCACAAGCTACTTGTTAGTACTTTCCACTTGCCCATTTTCTTGCGGGTTATAAGGAGTCGTCTTATTATGCTTAATTTGCAATGCTTCAGTCAAGCTTTTAATTACTTTATTTAGGAAATGGGTTCCACGGTCCGATACTAATTCTTTTGGTGGACCAAATTAGCATATAATCTGCTCTAATAGAAAATCGGCAATCTCTTTTGCATCGTTCTTCCTTGTCGCTTGTGCTTCCCACTTTGTAAAGTAATCGATTGCCACGATAATATATCACTTTTACGTAGTGGACGACGGAGTAATAGGACCAAAAAAATTGATATCCCACTTTTCAAATGGAAGTATAGTCATAATCAAAGTAAGTGGCCACTTCTTGTTATGGTCATGCCATTGACAAGTATCACATCTCTTAACATACTCAAGTGAATCTTGGAAGATGGATGACCACCAATATCCAACTCTTAAGGCCTTCTGTGCCATCAACCACCCAGCAAAGTGCTCCCCACAAGCGGAGTCATGACACTCCTCCAAGATAAATGGAACCTCGTCAGGCATCACATATCTGTGATATATATCATTGACCCCCGGCCGATATAGTGTTCCTACAATTAACACGGATTTTAAATCATGCTGTTTAATTTTTCTCTTTTTGGATTTTGGTAGAGTAGCTCCAGTCTCTCCTGTATAGATAGATAGTGCATTATAGCAGTATACCAAGAGGGAATAGATGCCGTATCAATCTTAAACAGGGTTTCCATATCACTTCCTTCAGCCAAGACCTCTTTTGGCTCTCCAAATCCACAAGACATTCTACAATGCCCTGTAGCTTCGATGGCTTGCTCTTAATCTCATAATCAAACTCCTGCAAAGTGATTAATCACTTTCCTAAATGATTAGACAGTTGTAACTTGTTCATCAACAATTGAAGCCCTTCTGCCACATTCTCATAAAGAATGTAGCGCTTGAACTTTTTGGTCGCAAATACCATTGCAAGAAGAAATAGCTTCTCCATATAGGTGTAGTTAATTTATGAAATGCCCAACTTCTGACTAGCAAAAGCTATTGGATGGTACCATTTTTCCTCCCAAATTTGGGCCAAACAACAACTAATACTATGCATTGTTGTTGCTGAAAATATATAAAATATTTCACCCCTTTCAGGTGCTTTTAAAATAGGTGCTTTGGTAAGCTCATGCTTCACATAATCAAAAGATACTTTGTAAGCATCACTCCATGCAAACAAACAGTTAAAGGACAATAGGTTCGTTAGTGGCAACGTTCTTTCTGCCAGGGCATTTATAAACCTTCGATAATATGTGACGGACTCATGGTGACTATGACCTTGATCTTTTAGGGTTAATCGTAATCCCTAGTGAACTGACCATATGATCTAACAATAGTCCATAAGGCAGTCCAAAGACACACTTCCGTGGGTTAAGAGCTATGCAAAATTGTCTGTAACGCTAAAAAAACTTCAGCAAAATAATCAACTGCCTTTCTCTTATGGTGGCTGCCCCTAGGTCATCAATGAATACTTTCAACTTCTTTGGTGGGAACATGTCACCAAAGGTCTTATCGGCTATTTTTTGCCACGAACCTAGCGCATTACATAAACCAAATGCCATCACATGGTAGGAAAAGGTACCGAAGACACTAATAAATGTCATTTTTAGCTTGTCTTGCTCAACAATTGCCATTTGGTTATACCCCACAAAGCAATCCATAAACGAATATATTTTCCTACCTGCTAGTTGATCCAAAATTTGGTCAATAAACGACAATGGGTAGTAGTCTTTAATAGTCTACTTATTTAGCTCTCTAAAGTCTACGCAAAGTCGGATTTGATTATTTTTATTCTTTCTGATCACAACTGGTGAACACCATTCAGTATGTTAAACATGGAAGATCAAACTCGCTTTCCACAACTTCTGTAGCTCCTCAAACAACCCATCCCTTAGTTCAAAAGGCATGTGTCTTACTTTTTGATGTATGAGCCGACTTCCTTCCTTTAGAGGAATGGTATGCATAGCCAGGCTGGGAGGAATGCCTCTAAGTTTGTCATAACTCCAAGCGAAGATGTCATGGAACTCTTGAATTAAGGACACATAGTCCTCTCTTTGTTTTGAACTAAGCATGGATCTTAATTTAATTGGTCGTGAATTGTTTGACGTACCAAGGTCTTGCTCAATTACATCCACGTCTCTTATTCTATCTTGTGGTTTTATCGGCTCATTCAAGGTTATCTGATAAATGTCCTTTGTAGTGGATCCTTCTTTAGATCCATCGCTCGATGACGTCTCACTACCAGATGGATCATCTACTGTTTCTAGTTCAGTAGATGATAAAGGAGATCTCTCACTCTAAGGAGACTCAAGGTAAGCATCCACTATTACACGATTGGCACCTCTACCTAGAATCACTTGACTAGTAGGTATATCGACTTGATAGCTTGTTTGTAAAATCCATGGCCTACCTAGCAAAACTCGATAGCTAGGATGTCCTGCAAACCTTATCACCCTAAATTTTAGATAGCCTTCCACACTTGCAACGGTAACATGGATGTAATGATGCAACCTTCTGGTTGACTTAGGCTGTCATTAGCCATCCTAAGAAGTGTGGAGTCGTCTTTTTGGATTTCTAGACCTAGCCTTGCCATCAAGTCTGAACTCATGATATCGATGGAGGATCCAATGTCCATGATAGCATGCTCCAGTAATATTGTATCCATATATGCTAGAACCTTGGGACAATGCTTTTCAGCATGATCGAACCAATCTTCTCCCACTCGTGCTATGCCCAAAGTTTCCATAATATATCCAATATGCAAGATTTTCTTGAATTCCTTGCGTACTTTTGGAGGCAGTTTAATCAATTGGAGGAGGTTCACATTTGGTTTAACTTCGCAAAGAGAACTTGCTAAATCAAAGTCGTGGTAGTTAGTCAAAGCTCTCTTCTCTCACTAAACCATTCTCTCCTTTGATCTTTGGACCAGCTTTGGTGCCTCTTTGTTAACTTTTGCCTTCTTTCTTGGCAATTCTTTATCCTTCTCGGGATCAACTTTAATATCAACAGGCCTTAGAGGTCCACCTTCTATATCAGGATTCAAGACTTGCTTTCCCGTAGCATCTTGCTTAGGGTTTCCCTCAACAGGTTTTACATTTTCTTTGTCACCCTCTCTAGTCTTTTGATCTCTTGTTATGGCCCGTAGATTAGAAGTTTCAGCGTCATTGACACGTGTAGCCTGAATAAGGCTGACTCCACTGCCATGAGACAACTCCTCTATAATAGCCTTTCCTCTTTGCAGTATTTGTCTTGGTCCATCATCTTGCTAGAGATTATTCCCTTGTGCACGATGATTAACTGAACGTGGCTATTTACTTCTTTGTTGGAGAGAATTGATCTTACTCCAACAGGTAGCAGTTAAGTGGCCAGACTTTTCGCAAATATTGCATTTGACATTTGGACAATTCCTAGGGAAATGTTGGCCACCACACCACTTATAGTTGAATCTTGAGGGGGCACCCTCTTCATGGCGTCGACTCCCTATCAAATTCTGCTGCTTCTTAAGGAAATTGACATCAACATCTATTTGTCTATATTGTTCGGTAATCATGTTAGTATAGTGCTTCATCATATCCTTAACTTCACTAAGGACATTTGAGACACTTGACTCATAGCCGCAATCGTCTATCTGTCGTCCTGTTTGTTTTTTGGCCTCCAACATTCAGTGGAGTGATCTGACTAGCCATAGGCATAGTCACACTAGGAGGAGTTGGTAACATAAGTAAATTTAGCATGATAGTCCCTCTTCCATTTGCATTTGACATGGGGTCCCCTTGACTTCCATTGGTCAGTGCCAAATTATTGCCATTCCAATTTACCCTTGCTGCATAAGCCGCTTGTAAGTGCGACTCTACTTCTTCTGCTTGGGTAATGGCAGTGTCAATGTCAGCCAAAGCGACACTACTCTACTGCAGCTAGATATTGAAATCTAATCCATGTAGGAAATATTGCAACTATGCAGCCAGTGGAATGGGAATATAAGTATCAAGTTTGCGAAGAACTTGCTTTAGTTTCTTGGCATAGGCCTAGACATTCTCATTTGGCTCCTGGAGTGTTACATTCAAGACACGCAACCAATAATATGCACCCCTCTCAGGGGCAAAATCTCTACGGAAGGCCATGAAGAATTGGTCAATGCTAGTTATGGTTCCGATTTCTAGACTGTGATACCATACTGCTACCCTTCCTTTTATGGTCATGTTGAAGAACATCATTAAGTGTCCTTCGTCTTGGATTCAATAGTTGAACACGAGTTTTTGAAACTCATTAATATGGAGTTCTCCACCTTCCTCTGCTAATCCATTGAAGATGGGTAAAGGTGCTCCTAATGCTGTTGAATCCGGTGTCCTTGTTGGAATTGCAATGGGTTGTGCCATGGCTACAATCGGATTGACAATAGGAGTTTGTATAGGTAAAACTACACCCCTACTTGAAGTGGGTTGATTAACTGGAAGAGGGGGAGTATTAGGACTTCCTCTTGCACTCAAAGGACTACTTGTGACACTTGGGTCATTAAAACCACTACCGCTTATGCGTATTGGGCTGCTCCTTTTAAGGAGAATAACGCCTTAGAATATCAGTCTGCCATCTAGCCCTCTCAGTACATTCCTTTTTTTGTATTTTAGCTTGACGGTTCTTGTCAGAGGACATAAACTGAGTGTTTGGTCCCTAGAGACCCTAGATTTGGAGCCACCACTTATTGGTGGCTCCTGACAAATGCACCACCTGTTGGGACAAAAAATGGGTCAGACACTGGCTCTCTAACACTACCCGGACTCTAAGGCACACAAGACACCCCCCACAGCCTTGCGACCAGGAGCATCTAAAGCTCACACTACACTAACTGCTAATATCGATTTTGCGTTTATAATAGGACACAGTCCAAAGTTTACCTTTCCCTACTCCTCCGAGGGAGATCCCATAACATATAGGTATAATACCTCGTATCATATACACAGGAGGCAACCTCTCGATTGAAACACCGCGGCCTCACTACAGCTCTTCTGCATCTCGAGGATTGGCCCTAAGATGCACTGCTTCAACATAAAGAACAAGCGTACAAGCTCCACTCTTTGATTTATTGAATAATCCAGGAGTTGATGTTTCCTCACTGAACTTATCCCAAAGGAACCGCTCGTCTAACCTACAGCAACAAGGACTTCCTCACACTCTCAGCGTTGGTCAATGTTTAGCATACAGGTGCTATGCATCCAGGAGATTATACCATGTGGCATGCAAAATGCAAAAGTGGATGCTTGTTGTGCATAAACATTTATCATGAAAAATCAACAAAGTGGAGTGTAAAAATTAGTCCTTCAATGATTTTCAATCTACTCGTTATTGTTGCATTGCTAGAGACTAGCATTGAGTTACCTTGTGCTACTAGCCTCTTAAAACTTAAATTTTATCTTCCTATGTGACAGGCACAACTAAAAGATCAGACTTTACTTCATTTTCAGCACTTAAACACTTCCACAACCCTTTTTTTCCCTTACCGCTTATGTGTTGCATCGTTGCATAGGTGTATTGCTTCATTTTGTGTATTGTTTTTATCATAAAGCAATAAAAACATGCAGTATAACACATAAACAAAGCTGATCTGAGGCTAACCCCCATGTCTCAGCCTTGTCACATAGCCACACACATAAATAATAAATTTTTAGATTTTTATAATGTGAAAATCCTATTTTCTTCATTTTTTACTATTTATTTATCAATAAAATAGAGCATTTATTGGTTTTTCGGATTTTTTTGGTTTTTTTGATTATGAAAAGTGAGAATGACTCATTTTTCACATTCCATTCCTTATGCATTCTTTATATTAAACATGAAATGACAAAAGCTCCATTTTATTTGTAAAATATGTGTTTTTTAGGTTTTAGAAAATTATTTTCAGCATTATGGCATTATGTATTATGATTTTTCTAACATAGAGTCATTAAACATAGAACAAATGACATTTTTACCAATTTTCATCCAAAATGAACATCATTTGGACAACCAAACCTAAAAAAGAAGCATTTTTCCTTTATAAAATAGAGTTACCAGGTTTTTATGGTTGCGGGTTTCTAAAACCGGATTTGGGACAGTAGAACAATCCACCATTAATGCTCAGCCCATCTCTAATCATCCATCTCCAGCCCTAAGTCGAATCGGAAGTAATCCGGTACCACGCCGGACAAGCATTCACCACCCGGGCTTCATCTCCCTTCACATGTAGGAACTGCCCCTTGCAAGAAAGAGAGGGAGGAGAGAGAAAGACTAAATTCATAGCGGACCATCCGAGCAGCCATTGGAGGAGTAGGGGGGGTGATACAGAGCGAAGATCTTCGGTATCTTCCTGCTGTGGTTGCTTTATGGGGTTGTATTGAGGTGGGAGATGGCTTGTAGCCACCCCCCCTCTCCACAAAATCTTGTCACTTGCTGCCGCTCCATCTTCTTTTTTTCATTGCCATGAAAAAAAATGGCCCCTTCCCCTTGTCACATGAAAAATTGGGGGTGGGGGGGGGGGGCCCAAAGGTCACACCCCCTCTTACCCCTTAAGTCCTTTTAGACTTGGCTTCTTTTAATCTTGGCCTCGGGCACTTCCATTTTCGCGTCCGACCTTCGATTCGCGATCCAAAAAATCCTGCATGTCCGTCTCGAAGTCCAATAGTGTCGAGCATTTCCTGAAGTCCTATCTGACATCTTGAGAAATTATGAAAATTTTGAAATCGTCACTTGGTGAGTCTTAAAGTGGTTTTGGAGCACGTCTGGTGCTTTCTGCTTAAAATCGATCTAGTTGCATTCGCCCCTTCGACAGAGTTTAATTTTCCCTTGAAATTTAGATTTTTTGATAAATTTTTTGGCACATCTCGGGCTCATCATGGCATGATTTCAGCACAATTCCAATCTCTTCTCCTACAACACGTCTTCGCAATACCTCATCTTTGCCTTTCTTGTATAAAGCACCACCTAACAAGGTATAGGGGGCTAATTCCAACAGAAGCTTCTTCTTCTTATAGCTCAAGATATGAGGGGGATACTGTTGGGTTGCCAGGAGGTTGGCTATATCTACATACCATGGGGTAACAGTTTTGACTAGAAATAGGGAAGCATCAGGAACGTCTGGATCATCCTGCACTTTGTCATCACTCTGAGGGATTCTTGAGAGATGATCGGCCAGGATTGAGAGCGACCGTGTTTAGTAGCCACTTCAAAGTTGAACTCTTGAAATAGAAGGAGCCATCTCATCATTCTTCCCTGCACATCGGACTTTTTCATCAGGAAGTACAGGGCTTCATGGTCCACATAGAATTTGAAGTATGTCGACAACAAGTAGTGTCAAAACTTCTCCAAGGCAAACACTTTTACTAGGTACTCAAGCTCCGTCACTTTGTAGTTTTGTTCTCTGTCAATTACTTTCCAACTTGCCTGATAGATAGGTTGATCTAACTTTGAGGGGCCCTTTTGGCATAAGACTGCACATAGGCCTTTGACCGATGCATCAGTGTGCATATGGAACTCCTTCGTCCAATTAGGAGTTTGCAGGATGGGTACTTCAATCAAGCAATGTTTTAGGGTGTTGAATGCCTCATCACAATCAGTGGTCTAGGTAAACTTTGCATATTTTCTCAGAGCTTATGCAAAGGGGCTACCTTTGTCGCAAAGTGTTCAATAAACCTTCTATAATAGGCCACATGGCCAAGGAATCCCCTCAATTGTTTAAGGTTGGTTGGTGCTGTTAAGGCGACAATCTTCTCAATCATGGCAGAATCTGTTGCTATCCCTTGTGCAGAGACAATCAGACCCAATGACAAGACTCCACATATGCATTTGCCGAGGTTGAGAGAAATTCCATACTCTCGATATCTGTCAAATCACTACTCTAGGCATCTTCAATGCTCATGAATTAGGCTATAGACATAGAAGTCATCTAGGTACACCTCAATCAAGTCATGTAGATGGTTTTGGAATGCGGCCATCATCACTTTAGAATGTAGTAGGGGTGTTACAAAGCCCGAATGACATCACGCTATAAGCATAGGTTCCCCATTTGGTTGTGAAGGTCATTTTGGATTGATCTTCTTCTGTTATCTAAACTTGATTATATCCGTTGAATCCATCCAAGAGAGAACAGAGTTTATGGCACACTGTTGTGTCCAACAATGGGTCTCTAAAAGGAATAGGGAAATGATCCTTCTTCATCTTGTAATTCAGCTTTCAGAAGTCCACACATATTTGCAGCTTTCCCTTCTTCTTGGATACTAGCAAAATGGGTGAAACCTATTCACTATTAGCCAATGGATAGATAAACTCGACTTCAAGAAGCCAAATGGATAGATAAACTCGACTTCAAAAAGCCAAATTACTCTGCCCTAGTAATTTGGCTTTTACTAGGGTAGAGTGGATTCATACGCCTCTGTCTTTGCCTCACAGGTTTGGCATCAGGCTCTAGGTTGATGTGATGTTGGCACACCGTGTGATCAATCCCTTTCAGATCTTTGTACGACCATACAAACACATCTAAGTTCTCCTTCAGTAGCTCATATATTATGAATAGCTCTTCTTCTAGAAGATTCATACCCACCTTCAAGTGACATTTGGTACCCTCAGCATCCACAAATATTAATTGCTTTTCTCCTTCCACTTCACAAATGAATGTCCCACAAATGGCTTCTGGATATAGATCTGACTCCTTCAAGGGAGTAGTCTCCTCTTTTGATGATTCATTAGATCTGGCTTCAAGGGAGTAGTCTCCTCTTTTGATGATTCATTAGAATCAACTTCCTCTCTCAGTGGAGACTTAGCTTGCTTCTTGGGAAGCTGAAAGGATACTAGAGCGGTTTTGGGTTTGGTTTGAGGATGAATTACTTCTTGGCTTGAGAACTCGTCTTCTGAGGATTCATCCAAGAATGTCCCATAATAGGAACCTTCCGAGTTCCATTTAAGCTACTGAACTTGTGGTTGTTGGCAAGGTGCATCATCATCATCTTCTCGTGAGAGGAATGGATTAGGGCAGCAAGAACCATTGCTAAAGGAAGGCTTATTCTTATCAATCTATTTCTTATAGAGGTTTTGCATATGATGTGACTCATTAATCAGTCCAAAAGGTACCATAGTCATTATGTCGAGCAACAAGGGATCTTTGGCTTCTAAGGCTTGTGGAACTTCTTCCTCATCTATGCCTTTTGTGAGTAGGATAGACTCTTCTAGCTCGCTTTTATAATCTCTTGCACTATTATCTTTGTCCTCTTTAGACTCTATTTCTGCCTCTATGGGGGCTCTCTAAGAGAAAAACAGATTCTATGTTATGTTCTCTGCTTCAGCTTCTGCCTTTGTCTCTACTTCTATCTCATTGTCATCTTCATGTATGAGAGAACAATACATCCATACTTCTATCTCATTGTCAGAGGTGATTTCAAAAGTCAATTTGGGTTCAGGCAGATGGTATTCACCCATTAATAAAGACTTTGCTTGTTTCGGCAGTTGCCTTACAGTGCCCACTATCATGGACTATGCATCCCTTTTCTTGGGAAAGATCTATTTGACGACTTCTTCATCTCTCTTGATATACCATCTCTTCATTGGAGGAATCTGTTAAGACTTTGATGGACATGGATCCACTGCCTTTTTGCGATCCATACAACTTCAACACCACTTTATTGGGTCCTCTGCCTAGGGTTAGGGTTCCTTCGAACCAATCTGCCCTTGCTCTTGCTTCAAAAGGTCAAGGTCTTCCCAGCAGAGTAGAGGGTATGAGGTCTCGTAGGAATTTTGTTTGACCAGTAGATATGTTAGCCAATAATATATTCTTGCGAGGGTCATCTTCATGTATGAGAGAATGCCCAAAGTCTTGATTATGCTTTGGTCTACCAATCGGATAAGCCACTGTGTAGGTTGCATTCCTTGCAAACCTAGATCCTTCATTGTCACATTTGTCATTATGTTCACTATTGAGCCTCCATCAATCAACATGTCTGCTATAAAGCATCCTTCAATCCATATGTGAATCTCTGGGGTTCCACATCCACTTCCTTCACAGGCTCTAGAGCTTTGTTGGACTTGATTGCTATTGAGGGAGCAATCTGTAAGCCTCTTCTTCTTGTCAATATGCTTTTGAATCTCTGGGGTTGCACATCCACTTCCTTCACAGGCTCTAGGGCATTGTTGGACTTGATTGCTATCGAGGGAGCAATCCGTAAGCCTCTTCTTCTTGTCAATATGCTCTTGAATTTCTTTCGACATCTAAGAGACAACATTAGCAACTGTCTGAATGTTAGATTAGGTTTAAAGGTGTCTAGGTCCCTAACCAAGTCATATTCTTTGATAGGATCCACATGCTTCTCCAATCGGATAGAGAATGGGGCCATACCCACTTTTATCTTCCCTTTTTCTTCCAAAAGTGGCAACATCTGCACCTCCAATTCCACCAAATTGGAAGTAGGTTCTTGGGTCTCCCACTTGATAATGTCCGAAAACTTCTCAATGAATGCTAGATATCCCATGGATGATCATTCTCTCTGTTTTTGCACTTTAGTTTGTTCCCAAACAATTTGCTACCAAGTTGCACGTCTCTATTGCTTCAACATGGAGAGAAAATAGTCCACCACATAGAGCATGCGTCATGATGGTAATATGTTTCCACCATTGTGGGATGAACCTCTTGTAGAAAGTGGCTTTGGCAATGAGAATATCCAATTCTTTAGTGGTAGAAGGAGCTTTACAAGCATCCATTGAATTGTTCTCCTCTTGGCAATGCCATTTTCTTCATTTTCAGCATCTTCTGTTGCTTGTTGATGGCAGTTTTCCCTGGCTATGCTCCAAAAGCATGGAGCCCTAAGAGAAACACCAATAAAATAGGGATTCTACTGCAAGAAAATCTATCTTGTATCATCAACAACCATATTTTTCATATTTAGTATGACTTCAACTAGGAAAAGAACACCAGGAATAAGAAATCTTCACGCAACTTTGTAGAAACAATTCTCCCACGGCTTTAACTTTAGAAAAATCCATCATGCTCTTCATATTCTTCATAAAACTCTTTGATAGTCCACAAAAACATAAGATAATACACCACTTTGAATGAAAAGATATCACATATTATTCGTCTTCAAAGATTCCATAGCTTTCTCTCACAATCTCCCAGGTAGATACATTGTCTTGCATAGATTTGGCTATATCACACACACACACACACACACACACACACACACACACACACACACACACACACACACACACACACACACACACACACACACACACACACACACACACACACACACACACACACACACTCAATAGTACATCATATTCTCACTACAATACTCAATAATCACCCACAATAACCCTTATTTGGTTGTGAATACCCCTCCCAAGAGGTATGCCTAATATGAAAGGTCACGAGAGCCACTAAAGTGACTCTTCATAGCTCATCACTGTTACTTTACTCCAGTCTTCACTTGAGTCTTCAACAACTGCTTCTTCCACTTCTTTGAGCTCTTTTGAGCTTGCATTTATCTATTTCCAAGGCTAGAAAACGTTTCCATACTACACCCTCATCCAACAGAATACATACAGAGGCATACAAAGAATTTACAGAAGCTCTATACAGAAGCTCAACAAAGGGTTACAAAAGGTCAACAGAAAGTATCCAGCTCAACTAAAACCAATCAAAACCATTAAAAACCATTCAATGTGGTTTCAAACAGCCTCAAACTTCATCAATCATCACTCCATCCTTCCATATAGAAGAAAAGCAGGAAAAACAAAAGCAAAACGAAACCAACTAGACACTATCAGGACATCAACGGAATATAATAGAACATCACATAACCTCATATCTCTACTAAAAAACATCATGAGCTTATCAAAACCATTCCACCCTATCCAAAACACTCTCAAACCACTTCCAAACCAATCAATCATCATGTAAAATCAACCATTTAGCCCACAAAAATAACAAAAATCAACCAAAAAAACAAGTCATTTTAGCATTCAACACTACAGTCGACATAGGATATCACTGTTATATCCAAGAGTGTCCATCACCGATTGGGGAGAAAGATTAATATAATCTGACAGAGATGGTAAAGGGATAATAGGAGAACAGTGAAGAGGGGGATAAGATAAATCATAGAATGAAGATATCTATAGAGATAATGAGGGTGGAAAAGAAGGGAAAGAAAGTAGGAATTTCTCAAGGGATTTTGATGGAAAAATAGAAGGAATAGGTTGAACAACAGAAGTAGTTTCAATAGGAGTAGGTGAGGATATAGGATAAACAATAAATGGACATGTAGTAAAAATTGGAATATGAGGGGAAACAATAGGAGTAAAAGATAACAAAGGGATACTATTTGGATTAGATTGAAGAATGGCAATATAAAATGGTAATCGATAGGAGATTAAGGAATATGATACAATATCATGAGGATCATAAGGATAAATAGAACAACAAAAATTAAAGGTTGAGAAGAAATCTTCATTGAATAAAGAATTGCTAGAAATATTGTTTAACAGTTGGGATCTCAAGGGTTGAACATCTGACTTGTGAAATACACTCCGTTGAGACCACGAGGCTCCAAAACATAATCCTCCGAAGGAGGATGCCAAGCATATCCTTTACACCACAATGTCTGCTGATGATAAGTCTTTAGGCCATCAACCATATTCAATTAAATTGAATGGACATACATGATTGCCTGTAAAATCACATCTCCTACATAAAAGTTCATATCTTCCTTATCAGGAATATGCAAATCTCCTCGGCGATACATAAAAGATAAGAGTTGAGCTTTGTAACGTGTCCACTTGTCGACTTGTAGGATGCGTCTTAGCAGCCCATCGGGAAGAGAGTCCAGAAAGCGCCGCCCGGCACTCCCACAGAATGTCACAGGGTTTGCGATCTAGGTCTTCTCGAGTCTGCCACGAAGCGGAAGCATTCCGGTCGTTCCCACTTAGGATCGACCTGAATCAAGGTTTCCCTAATGGTCAAGTTCCTTGGAGGTAACTAGCATCGAACCCTAGACGAGCTACTTTACGCAGAAACATCAGGGTCAAAGTGGATTTATATTGAACTTGATTCAAGGATAATGGAAAACGAGAGGGATGCAAAGCTTGACCTCTCTGCCTGTAAGGCATAGTCCCATTCCGTTCCCCTAAAATAACATAAATTGGGACTCTAGCTTCCTAGATTCTAGGTCACTGTTACCTTTCTATCAATTCCATTGAGAAAAGTTCCTGGCCAATCGGGACCACCCTTCCGTAGGACGGACCCATGGTCACATCCATCGCACTTTCCTTGGGTTGCTTTAGTTATCTAATTACCTACCACATTTAGTTTGACAAGCAAAAACAAATTTCTTAATTAGCCAATTAATCACTGGTTCCTTTACGTAACTTAAGCACTGACATAGAAAAACAATGTCAAGCAAGTTCCTTTTCAACATTTGATCTTATTTATCAGTCTTTGGAATACATCATATAATCCAGCCCAAAGGCTATTCCATAATCCGCCCGAAGGCAATTCTAGCAATCCTCAGGGATCGCTATTTCAAGTTTTCACCCTAGACTAGTATGTGAGCCTTGAGATCCCATCTCGAGTCATGTCGGCCTCTTGTGCAGGACCCGGAGGCAAGGGATTTACGGCCAGAGCCCCTTGGCACCCAAGCGTCCTCCTGCTCCAAGTAGCACCCACGGAGAGACCTCTCGCTGCGGGTTTGGTCCACGTACCCGGTGCAGCTATCAACCCCCTTGGATAGGGTCAGGCAGAAAGTCAGGGGTAACTGATGCTGTCTCTCCCTCCAGGCTTTCAACCTGAAGCATTAGTTATTTTCCAGCATTAATTCCTTGAGCAAAGAAGAACAAACAGTGCTCCTAAGTATACAATCACAATCATTCCAGTGGTCGTTTGTACGGCCTACTGCTAACGTGTGAATCCTTTTCTCCGAATACATCCAGCATTCCATCTGGGATCAATTGTGACTTGGCAAGATCCCAAGGGTATCGTAAGCTGAGTTGCTTGTTTACCCTCTTTCCTTAGGTTAGGGTTTATACCCTGTTAACTCAAATTAACAAATACCTTAGTTTCCTTATATTAAGGTCAATAAATCCTGGACAACCCCGTTGTCCTCACTTGATTGGTCAATTGTTTGCTAGGCAATTCATAATTACCCTAACTTGGAAATCAGTCTCAAGGAAGGGTGATGTAGTAGGATGACTACTCATCCTCTTGCAAATTAGACTTGCATTTAGAACTCGCCAAACTTGTTCTAAGGAGTAGCAATACTATTTTGTGGTTTAGACACAAAACCATGCGACATTGCAACTTGTTGCACGAGACAAGTGTCGCACCTAACTTGTGGGATTATTTCTCCCATCACACGGTATTCCTTGGTCAAGAATACTTTGGTCAAGGTGTAGGGTTTGGGAGTCCTCTTGACCCAACCCAATCCTAACCCTACTAGGCCAATGACGCTTTGGCCCTAGGGTTCCTAAATCCAAACGGAAGTCTAGTATTTGGCCCAATTGATCCTTAGGGTGAGAACCCTAGATCATTCTTGTAGGGGCATTCAACTAACCCTAACATTTCATGAATGTGGGTAGGACCTTTGAGATTGGAAGTCTCAAATCGGCATCCCAAGTGCGATACTAGGTAGAATTTTAACGTAACTTAACCCTACCTAGCACTTGAGGTGATTGTCATATGCAATCTAATCGCACCTTTATGATTTTCATGTGAGCAACTCGACTATACACGAATTACTTAGTTGATTTAACTAACCCACGACTAGTGACAATCATCCCTTTTAAAGATGCAAGTACTTCCTTCTAAACTAGCAAGTACTTTTCCCTAAAAGATGCAAGGAATTGCAAGATGTATGTGATGTATCATATCATGCAAACTTGCGATTTCAAGACTATAAACCTTTTCCTTCAATGCAACTATAAGATTTACAATGGTCATTTCTTTCCCTCGCCCTAAACTATAATGATGCAATGGAATCAAAGCTTTAATATTTTCACTCCATGCATGAGCGAATACCATGAGTCCAACATTAAATTAATCCTTCCTTTAGGACTTAACCTATCCTAAAATGCAACCATCTTCGCATGCAATTTGCAAAGTTCGTAATTCCTTTCCATGCATTGCAATGATTTGGACATCATTCAATGGGCATCTAAGATTATCCTCTATATGAACCACGACCATGAATTTACTTTGTAAGTGCATCATGCGACATAAGCTCTATCTTTCTTAGCACGATATCATCTTCTAAGTTATGCATTATACGTTCAAGAAGATTGCAACTACCCTTGTCCACGGAAGTGCGAGCAATTTTAAATATTCATCATGCACTAAACTTTGTAAAACGAATGAATAAATGCATTTATAACTTCCCTACGAAAATTAAACATGCTTAATGCATCCATTCATGCGGAATTAATTTTTAAGAACCTGGGCATTGAGGATCGGAGCGTTGTCCACACATGTACTCGGGTTGGAAGCTCCTGCGTGTGCTCTTGGGGGCCATTGACGAATTAAATCTCGGTTCAGCAACTTCCTCTTGGCTCTCTTACGCGTTATGAAGCTACTTCTGTCCGATATCTTCTCCTTCGCGCATGACTCGGCCCTTGCAGATACGATTTTAAGAAAAATTGGGAGGTGTGGATGAATAAGGCTTATGGAAGCCTTGTTTAGAAGCTTCCAATAGAAACTTTTATGCTTCTGTGAGACAGGAAATGACGTGGAGGAAGAATGATTGGAGAGGAGGAAGATGACGATGAAGACGATTATGACGATGATGGTGGTGAGGATGGCGACGACAATGTAGCCTGGCAGCGGCAGCATGCGGCGATGATGGCGGCAGCAGCAAACGGCATGGGTAGGCTCCACGATTCCTCTCCCCTCCCCTCAAGCTAAAGGGGGGGTTCTTATAGGCCTTTAAGGGGGGGGTTAGCCACCCAAGTGGCAATCTCCATGCTCCCTTCCCCATGCTCTTCCAACACCACACCCACTCCTCTCACACTCCCTCTCCCCCGCCATGCAATGGCTGAAGGGGAGGGGGTTATTATAAAAAATTTGCCAACAATTTATCCATTATCCATTTTCTTTTCCCGTGAAGGGCGTTCTCGTGTAGGCTTACGGGTTTTTAGCCACGGTCTTCCATACACGATGTGGGTTGGAGTTTGTTGATACACGCGGAGTAAGCATTTAGCCAAGGGTCTTTTTGTCGCGGGGAGGACACTTGAAATTGCTCTTGCGCGGGGTCTAAAATCATTAATATTTCGTGCGGAAATATTACATTCTCTCCCTCTTAGAGGAATCGAGATGTTCTCATCTCGAGAAGAACTGGGGGAATTGTTGGTTGAGAGTACTTTCATCCACCCAAGTGGCATCCTCTTCAAGATAATCTTTCCACTGGATGAGGTATTCTCTCAAGGTTTTGGATCTCAAGTGCCTCTCCCTAACATCTAAGATCTTGTCAGGCCATAGCTCAAGGACTCCTTGGCTAGGCATTACAACTTGTTGATCATCAAGCACGTGACTAGGGTTAGGCACATACTTTTTTAGTAGACTGATATGGAATACATTAAGAACTTTTAGGTTCTCAGGCAGTTGCAGTTTGTAGGCATTAGGCCCTAGGCACTTGAGAATCTTGTAGGGTCCACAATACCTTGGACTTAGCTTTTTGCATTCACCCAAAGATAAGGAACTCTTCTTTGGACATACACAAATGAAGACCATATCACCTTCAACGAAGGATTTGTCTTGACGTTTCAAGTCTGTGTAAGCCTTTTGTCTGTCCTTGGCAGCTTGGATGTCCTATCTGATTGACTTAATTTGGTCATCCATGTCTTCCAGCATCTGCTTTGAGGCTTCAACCCTCAAGGTTGGATCTAAAAAACTCAAAGGATTACGACAATCGTGCCCATACAATGCTTGAAAAGGGGTCATTTGAATGCTTTGTTGGTAGGAAGCATTGTAGGCAAACTCAACTAGTGGCAAATATTGAATTCACTTTTTGGGTTCACGGCAACAGTGTGCCCTTAGCATATCCTCAATGACTTGGTTGACTCATTCTGTTTGACCATCAGTTTGGGGATGATAAGCTGTACTGAAATAGAGTTGAGTCCCAATGGCCTCAAAGATAGCCCTCCAGAAATGTGATGTGAAGGGAGAGTCATGATCACTAATGATTCTTATGGGTAACCCATGCATTTTGAATATCTCCTTGATGAATAACCTTGCAATGTCTAAGGCTTTATAGTTTGTCTTAATAGGAATAAGATGTGCAACCTTGGTAAGCATATCCACCACAACCATAATGGAGTTGTATCCTCCTTGAACTTGGGGCAGACTTGGGGCAGGCCAACAACAAAGTCCATACTAATGAATTCCCATTTCATTTGGGGAATGTCAAGTGGTTGTAATTTCCTTGGCATTTTGACATGTTTGGCCTTGATGCGTTGACAAGACAAACATTCCGTGACATATTTGAGAACGTCACCTTTGAGCCTCTCTCAACAATAGCTCTTCTTGACAGCATTAAGGGTCTTGGCATAGCCAGGATGTTCTGAAAAAGGGGAGTTATGGGCTTCCCAAAGTATCTTCTGCTTGAGTGATTGACTTGCCAGTATACATAATCTCGTTCTATAGTAGACAAGTCCATTATTGATAGAGAATTTTTGGCCACTCCAGAACGTCCGGATCCACTGAAATTCCTTCCGCTGATACAATGAATCCCAGATAATCAATCTGTCGCTTGAAAAATACACACTTCTTCTTCTTGGCATAAAGCTTGTATGCCCTCATTGTTTCAAGAACAATGCGAAGTTGGGGTTCATGATCTTCTTCTTGCTTGGAGTAGACTAGGGTATCGTCAAAGAAGACGAGTATGAAGTCATCAAGATAGGGCCTAAAGATATCTTACATTAACCTGTTGAAGGTAGCAGGTGCATTTGTCAGTCCGAATGACATGACCAGTAATTCAAAGTGTCCATACCTTGTGCTGAATGCCGTCTTTGGGATATCTTCTTCCTTGATTCTTATCTGATAATATCCAGACCTGAGATCAATCTTGGAGAAGATCTTCACACCTTGAAGACAGTCAAGAAGTTCATCTATTCTTAGAATGGGGTATTTGTTCTTAATGGTCAATTGATTCAACCCTCTCTAGTCAATGCAAAATCGAAGCATTCCATCTTTCTTCTTCTGGAACAGCACTAGAGCTCCCCATGGCAAACTGCTAGGACAGATGTAGCCTTGGTCTAACAGTTGCTTGAGTTGCTACTTCAGCTCAATCGCTTCCGGGATGGACATCCTATATGGCCTCTTTGTGATTGGTGCAGCTCCTGGTGCTAGCTTGATTTCGTGATCGACTTCCCTTTGAGGAGGAAGCTCTGTTAGCTCTTCAGGAAATACGTCTGCATACTCCTTTAGCCATGAAGGTTCTTCCCTAGACTCCTGATTCCAATCTAGGTTATTTAGCTTAATCAGATAGATAGGTAGCCCCTTTCTAACTCCTTTTATTATCAGAGATGATTTGGCTAGTTGAATTTTTGGCTTCCCAGCCTCTCCTTGAGTTGTGATCAATTTTCCTCCAGAATTTTGGAAGGAGACTTGGAATTACCCTGAATCTGGTCGAAGTCGACTCTCCTCCTAGTAGGAATTTCACCTTAGCAGTTTGCCTGATACAAGTGACCTCACGACCATTTGCTAGTTCCACAAGTAAGGTAGGTGCATCTATTGTGGCTATTCCTAATCTTCTTGCACAGATTGGTGAAATGAAGGAATGTGTACTGCCACAATCAATCAAGGTTTTGAAGCTTTTACCTTGATAATCCGATGGTGTTTGAATCACCGAGAATTGGCGATTTGGGCCTTTCTTGTGAAGAGCGGCATGAACCGTTGCCCTCTCAATGTCAGCTTCCAGGGTTGGATCTTCTTCATCACACAGCTCCTTGTTGGCAACATTGGAGGTTCTCCCTTTGGCCCTAGCGGTGGCTCCTTGTCCATGGGCAGCTCCTTGGAATGGCCCTTGACATTGTCCTCCACCAACCTTGGGACATTGCCTTTTAAAATGACCAGGCTCGTTGCAATGGAAGCAACAGAGATTGCGGCCATTACCTTGGGTAGGAACAAAATTATTGATAGTGTTGGCCCTGGATTTTTTCCTTTGTCCCTGATTTTGGCCTTGTGCTCTCTTGGTCTGAGACCTGTACACTCCCTTGGTTTGATCCTTGTAAGACCAAGTCTTGTAATTTCTTGGCTTGGTCTGCACCTCCTGTATTATGGGTGCAGCTCGAATGAGCGCATCCTGAAGGTCTATTGGGCACATTGATTCCAGATGGATGTTTATGGGTGGGTTTAATCCGGCACAAAACTTTGACACCTGTTGTGTCATATCCATTTGTGGTGCGTACTTTAAGAGAGATACGAATTTTGAATAGTAAGCATCAAGAGATAGACCAAGCTGCTTCAGCTCATAGAACTCGTTCATCATCTGCGTGCGGTAGGCAGGTGGTAGATATCTTTCTCGCATAGCTCTTTTAAGCTTCTCCCAAGTAACTGACCCTTCTGAGATCCCTTGGTCTCTGCACCATTGCTTCCACCAAAGTCTTGCTTCGACGGTAAGCTTGGCGAGCATCACTTGATTAGCGGGTGCAATACTTGCTGCTTCGAAGTAATCCTCCATGGATTCGATCCAGACTTTGGTGTCAATTTGGACGGTCCTTCCCTTACCATCGAATTCAAGTGGTTTGATCTGCTTGAGAAGGAACTTTTTCTCTTGGATTATAGCTATACTTGGTGTAGGGGTCGGACTAGGAATCTACACTTGAGGTTGCGCCTGGGCATTAAGATTCTTTACGTTAGAACTTGCTAAGTGTTTCTCACATTACATTAACATCCCTAGTTCAGATTTTAGCCAAGTGACCTAATCACTTAACTCCTTTACCAACACTTACAGCCAAGACAGTCATTGATACAAAGTCTATTTCATTCATGTTGGCATAGCCCTTCTGAGTACAATTATTTGGGAAGGTAGAGCAAGTTAATACATTAATTTGGGGTGAATAAGATTTTGTGTTACATTCAGCCGTTGGAACTAAGTAATAATATGGATTGGGGTCATAGATTTTCAGGAATCGATAGGTCATAGGAAGCTTAGGGTATCCTTTCCTTTGATACCCGTTCTTCTCATAACGTCCCAACACCTTGATTCTATCGACAGGGATTACTTGAGTCACTTCCTCGTACACATACTTGTTCTGCTTGACCTTTCGACTATCGACATGTAGGGTTGTGTTTGCGTGAGCCTCAACAAAGATGAACAGCTTCATGATCTTTAAGTCCTCCATCCACTTGATTCTCTTCAAGTTGGTCCGAAGGTACGCAAGTTGATGGGCAGCTATGTAATAAATTCTTGAATCACTCGTCCATCTCCGTTCCACGTACAGAGGTGAAGGATTGTAGATGCAGTCTAGGATATTCATCATATCGAGCCTCCGTCGATAATTTGAAGCATGCATTGTAGTCATAAACATAACCTAGAACACCAAGAATTTGTTCCATGCTTCGTGACTCTGCAGGCCAACATCGATAAGTAAGTAAGAAGATGTTTTTAACAGTAACATTTGCTCTACTTTCCCTCATTAAGTTTTCTTGTAAATATTAGATCCTCGTTGGTTCGCTCTGATACCAACTGTAACGTGTCCACTTGTCCACTTGTAGGACACGTTTTAGCAGCCCATCGGAAAGAGAGTCCAGAAAGCGCCGCCTGGCACTCCCACAGAATGTCACGGGGTTTGTGATCTAGGTCTTCCCGAGTCTGCCACGAAGCATTAGCATTCCAGCCATTCCCACTTAGGATCGATCTGAATCAGGATTTCCCTAATGGTCAAGTTTCTCGGAGATAACTAGCGTCGAGCCCAGAAGAACTACTTTACGCAGAAGCGTCAGGGTCAAAGCGGATTTATACTGCACTTGGTTCAACGAGAATAGGAAACGAGAGGGATGCGAACCTCGACCTCTCTACCCATAAGGCATAGTCTCATTCCATTTCCCTAAAATAGCATAAATCGGGACTCTAGCTTCTTAGATTCTAGGTCACTGTTACCTTGCTATCAACCAGGAACTGACAGCAAGGTAACAGAATTGATAGGAAGGTAACAGTGACCTAACAGAATTGACAGCAAGGTAACAGTGACCTAGAATCTAGGAAGCTAGAGTCCCAATTTATGCTGTTTTAGGGGAACAGAATGGGACTATGCCTTATGGGCAGAGAGGTTGAGCTCGCATCCCTCTCGTTTTCCATTCTCCTTGAACCAAGTGCAATATAAATCCGCTTTGACCCTGACGCTTCTGCTTAAAGTAGTTCGTCTGGGCTCGACTCTAGTTACCTCCGAGGAACTTGACCATTAGGGAAACCCTAATTCAGGTCGATCCCATATGGGAATGGCCAGAATGCTTCCGCTTCATGGCAGACTCGGAAAGACCTAGATCACAAACCCTGTGACATTCCATGGGAGTGCCGGGTGGCGCTTTCTAGACTCTCTTTTCGATGGGTTGCTAAAACATGTCCTACAAGTGGATAGGTGGACACGCCAATCGGGAACTTTTCTTAATAGAATTGACAACAAGGTAATAGTGACCTATAATCTAGGAAGTTAGAGTCTCGATTTATGTTGTTTTAGGGGAACATAATGGGACTATGCCTTATGGGTACAGAGGTCGAGCTTCGCATCCCTCTCACTTTCCATTCTCCTTGAATCAAGTGCAGTATAAATCCGCTTCGACCCTGACGCTTCTGCGTAAAGTAGTTCGTCTGGGCTCGACGCTAGTTACCTCCGAGGAACTTGACCATTAGGGAAACCCTAATTCAGGTTGATCCTAAGTGGGAACGGTCGGAATGCTTCGCTTCGTGGTAGACTCGGGAAGACCTAGATTGCAAACCCCGTGACATTCCGTGGGAGTGCCGGGCGGCGCTTTCTGGACTCTCTTTCCGATGGGCTGCTAAAACGTGTCCTACAAGTGGACAGGTGGACACGTTACAAGCTTCATGAGAAATCAAGTCATCTACAAATCTGTCAAATACTACTTTAAGTAAATCTATTGACCACATATTTTGCCACCCATCCTCTGGAGGTTCTAAATCCACATTACTCAAAGAGATTTACAACACAAAGCACTACTGCTGATACTGAATCCAAAAAGATGATGGAGGTGACACCGATTTAGCATAATGGGGAAAATCCTCCCAGATACAATTCATTTCACTACTCAAGGCATTCTACATTTGCAGAAAATCCATCACACAATTTATCTTTTTGTTGCAAATGGTCTAGTTCTTCTTTAGACAACAAAGAAGACATCATGGGAGCTAGAGGAGGAACAAAAAGAGTGGCAACTTTCTGATTAAGTTCTTCAATAGATTTCTTCTGCGATTCTATAGTCTCTTGAGAATGCTGCAATTGACCCTCACAAGCTTGTGAGTTGATTCAATCATTTCCTCAAGGGCGGCGTCCTTCTCTTTGGTTAAGGACACATTTGCTTCCTCTAAAGTAGCAACTTTTAGCTTCTAACTCTTTAATCATGGCCTGCTGGGAATCCATCAAAGCCGTAGCTGCAATAATTTGGGTATGGATGTCACTTAAAGCAATATTTTTTCAGGCTAAGCTAACTTGTCAAAGAATCCACCTTATCTTGCAGGGAAGTATACACTCTCATATAAATGGTTTAAAGACATGAAGTCATGGAAGTCTCCAAAACATTTTGCACACCCGAAACTAGTTGTGATAGCATGGATCCAGAAAGAACTGTTTGTAATGAAGAAGGAATCTGTGGATCCAATTGTCCTTCCATTTGTGCAGCAAAAAGATTTGTACACGATAGGAACAAGGGAAGGGAGCTACCTGACACTTTAGGAATCGAAACCTAGACCATAGATGCTAGAACATGTAGAGGATCAGAAGGACCCTATGTACAGTGCTTCTTTCGAATGAATCTAGTAGGGGGTTCATCTACTAGACCAGAATTAACTTCCATAGGAGGAGAAGGAACATGTAGAGGAGACTGTTGTGGAAGGGGAATAGGATCAGGCACCGGAATGCCACCGAGGGGAGGTGCCAACTGAATGATTTTCTGTAGGAAAACTCCATAGGACACATTGCTAAGTTGACCTTTCGTGACTCACTGAAAATGTTGATCCATCTTGGCCAATAGAAAGGTTGTCCAGTTACGCTTAACCCCTTCCAAAATCCTAACAGATGCTGTGAAGAGTTCTCTGGACAAACACTTTGAAGTAGGCTCTCCTAGAGAAATTGGCATAATTGTTTCCATAATGGAGAGGTAGTATGTACCACTGATAATCCTGAACTAGGAATAACTTTATGTGCTACCAATGGAGTAGAGGTTTCCTTTTGTAACAAGGCAAGGATCTCTATAGTGGATAGTAATTGATTACCACTAGGCACAATAAAAGTTGCAAAAGGCAAGAATAGGGCCTCATTGACAGTAATAGGGGATAGGCAGAATCGATGGCCATAAACCAAGCTCGATTGACAAATCTTTGCATCCACTAGAGAGAACTTGAAGGCCACGAAAAGATGAAGGCGGGCCTTGCAGATACATTCAGCATCCAAGAGAAGGGAATAGTCATGGACCGGTAATGGCACATGCTGGATAACAAATGGGGGAGTGGAAGACGATGCCATTTAGACCACATTAGAGTATCCACACACACACAACCACGAAAAGAGGAAAGATTCCTGCAAAACCCACACATAACATCACTGAGATAGATAATAAGGGAACAAAAATAGCAATAATAACACATTGTCTAGACTCGACCAGACCTCCACAAGCATTTCACATCCTACAAAAAAATTGACATAACCTACACACATATGCGATCGAAAGCTTCATGCAATGCAGATAGTCAGGCACCCTAAAACCCCGTATTAGGCACTCAATAGAAAATAAAATTTCACACAATCCGTATCCTAGACATGATACACAAATCAAGACTAAACTACTAGAGACTATGACCATCGATAAATATGGACAAATAAGATCTTATCTTTGACCAAGAAAAATCCCATTCATTGTAAATGTAAGGCATATACCTAGGGTGCGGTGATGTGGGTGAGTGAAAACTACACGATTCATTTTGTTAGATGATCAATTAAGCTCAACTCATTATTATATTAATCCATTAATGCATGATGAGTCATTTGCGTAGACCAACCCCAACTCATATTAACTTGACTGGACTAGGGGTCTGTACAAATGCAATTGATTTTTAGAAATTACATTATCTTTGGCGCAAAGCACATGCATGTGTTACTTTGGGGGGTTTATTATTAATTACAAACTAATTGTGTGTATAGTGTGTGTGCGCGTGCACATGTGAATGGATTTTAAGTTACCAAATTAAGTTAGTTCTGGTGCAATTGTGCTTATGCAACGGTGGGGTTCCTTTTAGAACTTAACATGCGGTTTATTTTAATTCAAAAGTTAGGATGTGCATTTTGTTAATTTTGTGTAAGAAATGAATAAATGAATATGATTACCCACATGACAACAAATATGAGGAATATAAAAGAAATATTGTTGAAATGTGTTAAGGCATGAAAATAACCATGTTTTGGGAAATTTTGTCAATGTCTTATTGTTGAAGTTATTTTCTTTTTAGATAAATAATTTTGAATATATTTACTATTTTTTATGTAATTTTAACAAGTCAAAATCATAATGGAAATGTAATTGTACTTTTTTGAAGATTTTTTTGAAATTTTTTTATTTTTATAAAATTTGTATAACGTAATGAAGGTTTACAAAAATCTAACCTTTATTTAATATTATAATATTTTGTTAATTTGTTATTGACATTTTCCATGAATATGAAATATTTCTTTTTTTTTAGAAAATTGCTACTTTTTTCTATGATGTTTAATACTTTTTTGTATTTTAATTTATTTTTTATGAATTTTGGACACTTTTTTAATGTGTTTATGGTTTTGTTTTTGAAAAATTAAGAAGACGAAAAATATGGTAATCGACAACGACATGGACTGTGCGTGAACAGTTGCAAGCTCGTCGCGCCACATGCAGAAAACCACACGCACATCCTCGCACATGAACAACCACAATCGCAGCACATGTAACGAGGTCTAAAACCCAACACATGAACAAGGCCTAAGGAGTGTATACACGCGCACGAGATAGGGGGTGGTCACATGCAAAAGAAAAAAATGATACGCGTGGGACCAAAAACAAAAGGTGAGGATAGGGAGAAATGATTGTTGTATGTGGGGTGATTAGGGTTGTGTTGTGGTTTTGTGTCATTAATTGATTTTGTGGGATTGTGTGTGTGTGTGTGTGTTGTTTAAAAAAAAATGGAAATAGAATTTTTAAAAAAGGTGGGGGTGGTTGGAAGCTTGCAGTGTGTGTGTGTGTGTTGTTAATGGGTTTATTGTTTGTTGGGATTTTTTTAAATAAATGTGTTATTTGAAATTGAAGGGGTGGGGGGGAAAAATACATTTGGGGGTGGTTGGGCGGCCCGCGGGAGGGGGGGGGGGGGGCAGTGGAAGGTTGGAGATGGTGTGAATGGGCGAGGGGTTTGTGAGGTGACAGGTAAGTGGGGTAGGAATGGGCGAGTAGGGGGTAGGTTAGGTGGGGCGAGCAAGGGGATGGTCGGGTGGTGGGTGTGATGGCACAAACGCGAGGGCGGGAGGCGAGCATTGTAGGTGGGTGGTACGCCATGAATGGTAGGGCGGCCATAGGAGTGGGGTGGTGCCATAGGCAGGGGTAATGACAGGAGGGGCGGTGGATGCTGGCGATCGGTAGCCATTAGGCAGCGGGCAAGAGGAGAGGGAGGCGATGACGGCCAAGATAGGGAGGGGGCGGGAGGGGGGGATAGGAAGTAGGGGGGTGGCATGGTATGTGGGTGTTGTGTTTTTTTTTTTTTTTTTTTTTTTGGGTTTCTGTTTTTTTTGGGTGTTTTTTTTGTCATAAGGATCGTTGTTCCCCTCGCCCCGTGCACATGCGCGAGGTGAGGGTAAAAAAATTTGTGTTCTTAGGATTGAGAGGGTGTGTGGGAACACGTGTGGGTGGAGGACGACATTATGAATGTGTCGATGCACCTTAGAAACCGTAATCGGGGATGTTCATGCGCAAACACACGCAATATCGAAATGTAAATCCATAGAAAAAAGAATTCCAAAAAAATCAGATCATCGAAATGAAACACAAAAGCAAGGAAAAGTGGGTAGAATGACGTGACGTGCCGGACATGCCTATTTGATGAGAACGCAATTCCAACAGGGATATGATGCATTCACATGGAAAATTTTAAAAAAGCACACTTGAAATCAGAAAGTAAAATTAATACAGAGAGATCCATCATGCGAAACCCGGCAAGGGAAAAACGAAAAATGTCCATAGGAATATGTTAAACAAGAATAGGTAGGGTTGAATATTGTTCTGGTGCTCGTAGAACACATTCCCATGGAACAAATGACAAAAACACAAATAAAAATGGAGTAAAAAATTAAATTAAAAAAATCCATACAAAAAAAATCAAAATTCAGAGGTGGTTAGGGCAGGTTCACATGGAAAAAGAGTTAAATATGCACATGAAAATTCTCGAAAAGATGAAAATATTAATAACAGACAAACCAAACATCAAAATGATGGGCAGTTAAAAGGAAAAATATCAAGGGGAAGGTGTAGGTCAAGGTTGTCATATCATATTGATGTGCCGAATTGAAAAAGATGTGTTTACACGAAAACACGTAAAATTGGTAAAAAATGCTTTAAAAATTAATATCTCATGATCCGTGGCTTAGAAAGAAGGGCTGTAAAAAGGAAAAGTAGCTAACTGAAAAGGACAAATAGGGTTGTAAGGTCAAATTGTAATTTTGGTGAATATAGGATGCATTCACATGAAAAAGTATCAAAACAAATGAAAAAGGCAAACGGTCAAGCAACAACTCCAAGATGGGTTTAAAAGAAGATGGGTGGGTGGAGAAGGGACCCCATTAGGGTAAGATCAGGACTTGATATGTTTAAGTCATTTGATAGGGAGGTTTCTATGAGGGTATGCAAATCGGATGTGCAAGGATGCGTTTCCACACTTAAGACCTGAATAAATCAGATTGATGATGGAACAGGGTCCTTACACAGGATCATAACCCATACATGTATGTCCCTACACTTAAAACATGACCGACTCATGAAATCAAAAAGTGTAACGTGCCCGCTCCTCAAATCGTGGGACACATCTTAGCAGTCCATCGAGAGATATATCTAGAAGATGCCGCCCGGCACTCCCAAGGAATGACACGGGGTTTTCCAACTAGGGTCTCTCATGTTTGCTCCGCAACGGAACTTATCCGTCCATTCCCACTAGGATCGACCTGAAGTCCAGGTTCCTTGTAATCGGGTCTTCCTACACAGCCTTCTAGCGTCGGTCTACAACTGCTCCACTTTGCGCAGACACAATTGGGCCAAAGCAGATTCATACTGCACTTGGTTGGAGGAGAATGGGAAACGAGAGGGATGCATCGCTTGATCTCTTTGCCCATAGGGCATAGTCCCATTCCGGTCCCCTAAAACGGTATGAATTAGGGTTCTAACCAACATTGTCTAAGGTCATCGTCCGACCTTTCCTAACATTCCTCGTTAACATTTCCTTTGAGGAAAGCTCTTGGCTAACCGAGACCACCCTTCCGTAGGATAGACCCATTGGCCACATCCACCACGCTTCCCTCGGGGGTTGTTTTAGTTATCTAATTACCTACCACATTATGTTTGACATATAAAAGCAGCTTCCTCAATTAACCCGCTAATCATAGGTTCCTTTACGTAATTTAGGGCATAGACACGAAGACAAGATAAAACAAGATCAAACACTTCCTTAACTTATCTTTAGATTAATGTTTGTCTCCTGCCCATATAGGAGAATTAAGTGCTCCTTTCTGTCTCCACAGAAAAATCCTTCCATCTTCTGGCAATAAAAACCCGAAGGTTTATCCTACCAAGATTCCGCCTTGTAACTAGTATCAAGGCCTTGAGATCCCATCTCGAGTCACGTAGAATACTTGTGTAGGGCCCGGAGGCATTGGGATTTACAGCCAGAGCCCCCACTAGCACCCAAGCGTCCTCCTACGCCAAGTAATTTCCACGAACAGACCTCTCGCGGCGGGTTTGGTCCACATTCCCGGCGCGGATTCATAACCCCCTTGTTTAGGGTTTGCGGGGGGTAGCTAGCGCCACCTTCCTTAATTATCCCTTTAGGAAATCAACCATAGCGGAAGCAACCAGCTTAATAACATTTACTAGGGAAAACATCCCTTTTGTTCCCATGGCAATCCATCATCACAGACCCAGCCATGAAATCATCAAACACACCCCACTTGGATTAACATCCAAAACCACATTAACAAACAGTGGAATGCACAACCACTTGCTTCAAGGCATCGCAATCCCATTGCATGCACATCCAGAACTTAATTAGGATGTACCAAAACACTTGCTCAAGGAATTTACAACCTTTTCTAAGGTAGAAGTCCTTCTAAGATAACAATCGCCTAATCTGCTTAGGTGGCTCTTCCCCTTAGGGTTTATACGGCTAGACTCCAAGCCTTCTTTGCTAGTCATTAGGTTTCATCATAACTTGGCAATATCACATATGTAATTTCATACGATCATCTACATCTACGAACAGCTAGGAATGAAAGAGTACATAACCAACATATAGCTTTTATGAGTATCATTTCCCTTCAATGGATATTATAATGAAGACTATGACCTATGAGCATGTAGAACCATATAAGTTCTTTCATTCCTGCTGATAGAACAATAAGCATAGATAGAAAAAGGGTTTGAAAACAATGAAGTTCTTCAGGCGCCATCTCCCAGTTGAATCCTTGGTCTTTCTTCGACTTGTTGATACTTTCGTAATTCCCAACTCCAGATCTACCCTTGACGCAAGAAGCCCATTACTCCAAGAGTGCCTTCCTCTTCTCCTTCTAGCATCTGCTTCTCTCTCTCTCTCTCTCTCTCTCTCTCTCTCTCTCCTTCTTCTTCTTCTCTTCTTCTCCTTTTGTCTCTCTCCTCTTCTTCTTCTTCTTCTTCTCCCTCTTCTTCTTTTCTCTCTCCCTCTTCTTCTCCTTCTCTCTCTCTCTTCCTCTTCCTCTTCTTCTTCTTCTTCTTCTTCTTCTTCTTCTCTTCTTATCCTTCTCTCTCTCCCTCATCATCTTCTCCCTCTCCTTCTTTCTCTCCCTCTTCTTCTTCTTCTCCCTCTTCTTCTTCTTCTCCTCTCTCTCCCTCTTCTTCTTCTTCTTCTTCTTCTTCTCTCTCTCCCTCTTCTTCTCCTTCTTCTTCTCCTTCTCTCTCTCCCTCTTCTCCTTCTCCTTCTTCTCCTCTCTCTCCCTCTTCTTCTCCTTCTTCTTCTTCTCCTCTCTCTCCCTTCTTCTCCTTCTTCTCCTCCTTCTCTCTCCCCCTCTTCTTCTCCTTCTCCTTCTTCTCCTCTCTCTCCCTCTTCTACTCCTACTTCTCCTCCTCTCTCTCCCTCTTCTCCTACTTCTTCTTCTTCTCCTCTCTCTCCCTTCTTCTCCTTTTTCTCCTCCTCTCTCTCCCTCTTCTTCCCCTTCTCCTCTCTCTCCCTCTTCTCCTCCTACTTCTTCTCCTTCTCTCTCTCCCTTTTCTCCTTCTTCACGGTGATCACATGATGGACCTAAAAACGGGCCGGCACTGGCTCATGCACTAGCCAGACCTCGTCACTACGCACAAGACAACCCCTCGGCCTCGCGGCCAGGAGCGTCTATCGAAATCTCTGCCTTCCTAAACATTGCGTTTGTAATACGTTGTAGTCCAACCGATCCTAACCCAATATTACTCCTCAGAGGGAGTCCCTTTCACATAGCCCAAAAGGCTCGAATCACATACACATGGGGTTCCTCCTACGGCTGAATGCTGTCAACCCTCTGCGACTCTCCTACACCTTGGGGATTGGCCCCTCGATGCGTCGCTCAACATCTAAACATTTCGCACAAACGACGCTCAAGGTACCACATAAGCGTGTCCAGGAATGTACCATTGTCCTTACTTGATCTCCCCTTTGGGACCGGCATCTACCTACAGCATGGGTACCTCACTGCCTCTCAACGTAGGTCATGTTCTAATAAACCAATTGCAATGCATGTCCAGGAGCTGATCACTGATACTTTTAAATTCTTTTTCATGCTCTATGCATTTGGTGGATGCCTAGTGCTCAAACATTTAGTAAAATAGTATCGTGCACAAGTGAAAAAACATCCTTTTAATGGTTTCCAACTACCGTTCGTGCTTCGTTGCATGGGCCTAGCACCGAGGTGATCCTCGTACTACTAAGCTCTTAATTTTAAGTATCATCCGTCCTAAATGCTATGCATAGAAATCAGCAACTTTTCCATCATCTCACACGGCATTTAGACATACTTCAACTTCTCTACCCTTCCCCGTTTAAATATTGCGTTGTTGCATAGATTTGTGGGGCATTTTACCATCATTTTATGTGAAAAAACCGGAAAAAGACACACTAGAACAAGAAGGTGGGGTTGAACTGAGGAAAATCCTCATGATTCAATCCCCCTAAACATTCACAAACATTGCTCTTATTTATCCTTATTTTTCGGAACCCAAAATGTATTTTTCCCCTATTTTTAAGGGTTTTTCCACCCTTTTCTTGTAATTTCCCTTATTTTCCTGCATTATTTAATTACTGAAAATTAAGAACAGGTTATGGGCTGTGGCCCTTAGTTCCTTCTTGTAGAAAAATGAAAGTTTAGTTGATGTTCCTATTTACTTTCCCATTTTTATGCCAAAAAACCATCATTTTCCCTTGTTTTTCATGTTTTACGTGTTTTAGCATATTATTTTGAACCACAAAATGCATATTTTTCTGATTTTTTGATTATGACCAGCAAGAACTCATAGAAAACAACAACATGAACAATTTTTAGCCCACATGAACAGCATTTCATCAATCAAAAGCCATAAAAGCTCAAATTTCCTTTGAAAATTTTAAATTACCGCTTATTTGCGTGTTTCGGGTTTCATGTCCATGGCTGTAGATTTGGAAATCAGCAGCACTTCATGTCCAGTACAATCACCAACCACCATTTCCAGCCCGTGGAGCAATCCGATCCATGCCGGACAAGCCTCCATCATTCTTTCTTCTTCCTTCTTCTCCCCACATGAACTTGCCTTTAGAAGAGAGAGAGGGAGGAGAGAGAAAGACTGAAATCAGAGATCTTCAAAGAGGGCATCATTCGACGGGCGAAGGGCGGCGAAATGATTGGCATCCAGGAGGGAATGAGGGGCAATGATGATTGATAGGGGTTACTTGCAGGCTGGAGATTGAAGATCCTCCCTTCAAGCGCATTTTTCGGGCGCAGTATGGCGTGATGTTCTCCTCCTTTCTCTCTCCACGATTTGGTTCAAACATTTCATGTGGTATTTTAAGTTTGGGCCCCCAAAGGTCATGCCCATTTTGGCCAAAAATAAGTCCACCTCTTCGTATCTTGACCAGTTTCTTGGCCATTTTCCCGTCCGGACTCGGAATCGAGCTCTGAAAAATCCTGGGCATCCAGCTTAGCATCCTGCATTGGCCAGTATCTCGTGTCAACCTGCACGACTGCCTGAAAAATTATGAAAAATCAACAAGTGTCGCTCGGGCGCCTTTAAAGCACTTTGGCGCTTAAAATCGTCCTAGATCGAGCCGCCGCCTTTGACATTGAATATTTTTCCCTTGATATTCATGATTTTTAGCTATTTTTAAGCACTTCCTGTCACCTAAATTCCGCTCTCATCACACCGGGGGGATGGGGGGTGGGGAGGGGAATGTGCTGATGTCATGGCCAGCAGGGGGCGTGCTGTACTCCTGACTGTGGTCTGTGGACCAGCAGGGGGGCCGCCTATGCCAATGGAGGGAGGGGGTGCCTGCACCGTCGAGGGAGGTGGGGGCGATGTTTGTTCGCAGGGAGGGGGGAGCCTCCCCTTTATAGGAGGGGGAGAGGATGTAATGCCCCCCATTTACTTCACTCCCTCTCTCTCTCTCTCTCTCTCTCTCTCTCTCCCCGCCATGCACACGATAGGGGGAGAGATAAAAATTTTTGCACTAAACTTAAATTTTTCCCCCCATTAAGGTGGGGGGGGAGTTCCTATGGGGGGGGGGGGGGGCATTACATCCTCTCCCCCTTAGAGGAATCGAGATGTCCTCATCTCGAATGCACTTAGGGTTCATTGATGACAAGTTATCATTGGGTTCTAGAACCTGTGGGTTAGGATCCATCACGCTTCTGGTGCGCAACTTTGATGATGTAGCGCAGCCCTTAGCTTAAGCAGTTTTGCTTTGATACCAACTGTAACATGCTCGCTCCTCAAATCGTAGGACACGTCTTAGCAGTCCATCGAGAGATATATCTAGAAGACGCCACCTAGCACTCCCAAGGAATGACACGGGGTTTGCCAACTAGGGTCTCTCGAGTCTGCCCCGCAACAGAACTTATCCGACCGTTCCCATTAGGATCGATCTGAAGTCCAGGTTCCTTGTAATTCGGTCTTCCTAGCAGCCTTCTAGCGTTGGTCTACAGAATGGGAAACGAGAGGGATGCATCGCTCGACCTCTTTGCCCGTAGGGCATAGTCCCATTCCGGTCCCCTAAAACTGTATGAATCAGGGTTCTAACCAACATTGTCTAAGGTCATCGTCTGACCTTTCCTAACATTCCTCGTTAACATTTCCTTTGAGGAAAGCTCTCGGCTAACCGAGACCACCCTTTCGTAGGATAGACCCATTGGTCACATCCACCAGGCTTCCCTCGAGGGTTGTTTTAGTTATCTAATTACCTACCACATTATGTTTAACATATAAAAGTAGCTTCTTTAATTAACCCGTTAATCACAAGTTCCTTTACATAATTTAGGGCACAAACATGAAGAAAAGATAAAACAAGATCAAACACTTCCTTAACTTATCTTTAGATTAATGTTTGTCTCCCACCCATACAGGAGAATTAAGTGTTCCTTTCTGTCTCCGCAGAAAAATCCTACCAAGATTCTGCCTTGTAACTAGTATCAAGGCCTTGAGATCCCATCTTGAGTCACGTATAACACTTGTGTAGGGCCCGGAGGCATTGGGATTTACAGCCAGAGCCCCATTGGTACCCAAGCGTCCTCCTACTCCAAATAATTTCCACGAACAGACCTCTCGCGGCGGGTTTGGTCCACATTCTCGGCGCGGATTTATAACCCCCTTGGTTAGGGTTTGGAAGATTGCAGGGGGTAGCTAGCGGCATCCTTCCTTAATTATCCCTTTAGGAAATCAACCACAGCGGAAGCAACCAGCTTAATAACATTTACTAGGAAAAACATTCCTTTTGTTCCCATGGCAATCCATTATCACAGACTCAGCCATGAAATCATCAAACACACCCCACTTGGATTAACATCCAAAACCACATTAACAAACAGTGGAATGCACAACCACTTGCTTCAAGGCATCGCAATCCCATTGCATGCACATCCAGAACTTAACTAGGATGTATCAAAACACTTGCTCAAGGAATTTACAACCTTTTCTAAGGTAGAAGTCCTTCTAAGATAACAATCGCCTAATCTGCTTAGGTGGCTCTTCGAAGCCCTTAGGGTTTATACGGCTAGACTCCAAGCCTTCTTTACTAGTCATTAACTTGGCAATATCACATATGGAATTTCATATGATCTTCTACATCTATGAGCAGCTAGGAATGAAAGAGTACATAACCAACATATAGCTTTTATGAGTATCCTTTCCCTTCAATGGATATTATAATGAAAACTATGACCTATGAGCGTGTAGAACCATAGAAGTTCTTTCATTCCTGCTAATAGAACAATAAGCATATATAGAAAAAGGGTTTGAAAACATCGAAGTTCTTCAAGTGCCATCTCCTAGTTGAATCCTTGGTCTTTCTTCGACTTGTTGATACTTTCGTAATCCCCAACTCCAGATCTACCCTTGATGCAAGAATCCTATTGCTCCAAGAGTGCCTTCCTCTTCTCCTTCTAGCATCGGCTTCTCTCTTTCTCTCTCTCTCTCTCTCTCTCTTCCTCTTCTCTTCTTCTCCTTCTCTCTCTCTCTTCCTCTTCTTCTTCTTCTTCTCTTTTTCTTCTTCTTCTCTCTCTCTCTCTCCTTCTCTTCTTCTTCTTCTTCTCCTTCTTCTCTCTTCTTCTCCCTCTTCTTCTTTTCTCTCTCCCTCTTCTTCTCCTTCTCTCTCTCTCTTCCTCTTCTTCTTCTTCTTCTTCTCTTCTTCTCCTTCTCTCTCCCTCATCTTCTTCTTCCTCTCCTTCTTTCTCTCCCTCTTCTTCTTCTTCTTCTTCTTCTCTCTCTCCCTCTTCTTCTCCTTCTTCTTCTCCTTCTCTCTCTCCCTCTTCTCCTTCTCCTTCTTGTCCTCTCTCTCCCTCTTCTTCACCTTCTTCTTCTTCTCCTCTCTCTCCCTTCTTCTCCTTCTTCTCTCTCTCCTCTTCTTCTCCTTCTTCTTCTTCTTCTCCTCTCTCTCCCTCTTCTCCTCCTTCTTCTTCTTCTCCTCTCTCTCCCTTCTTCTCCTTTTTCTCCTCCTTCTCTCTCTCCCTCTTCTTCCCCTTCTTCTTCTTCTCCTCTCTCTCCCTCTTTTCCTCCTACTTCTTCTCCTTCTCTCTCTTCCTCTTCTCCTTCTTCACGGTGATCACACGGGGGGGGGGGGGGGGGGGATGTGCTGATGTCATGGTCAGCAGGGGGCGTGCTGTACTCCTGACTGCAGTCTGTGGACCGCCAGGGGGGCTGCCTATGACAATGGAGGGAGGGGGTGCCTGTACCATTGAGGGAGGTGGGGGCGATGTTTGTCTTCAGGGAGGGGGGAGCCTCCCCTTTATAGGAGGGGGGGAGGAGGGTGGCATGGCAGACACCCCTCCCACATGGGGGCTGCATGGCCCCCATTTACTTCACTCTCTTTCTCTCTCTCTCTCTCTCTCTCTCCCCGCCATGCACACGACAGGGGGAGAGATAAAATTTTTTGCACTAAACTTAAATTTTTTTCCCCATTAAGGGGGGGGAGTTCCTATTGCGGGGGAGGGGGAACGGGGGAAGCATCGGGGCAGGGGGGGCATTACATCCTCTCCCCCTTAGAGGAATCGAGATGTCCTCATCTCGAATGCGCTTAGGGTTCATTGATGACAAGTTATCATTGGGTTCTAGAACCTGTGGGTTAGGATCCATCACGCTTCTGCTGTGCAACTTTGATGATGTAGCGCAGCCCTTAGCTTAAGCAATTTTTCTCTCATACCAACTGTAACATGCCCGCTCCTCAAATCGCGGGACACGTCTTAGCAGTCCATTGAGAGATATATCTAGAGGACACCACCCGGCACTCCCAAGGAATGACACAGGTTTTGCCAACTAGGGTCTCTTGAGTCTTCCCTGCAATGGAACTTATCAGACCGTTCCCACTAGGATCGACATGAAGTTTGTTTTCCTTGTAATCAGGTCTTCCTAGCAGCCTTCTAGCATCGGCCTACAATTGCTCCACTTTGCGCAGACACAACTGGGCCAAAGTAGACTCATAGTGCACTTGGTTCAAAGAGAATGGGAAATGAGAGGGATGCATCGCTTGACCTCTCTACCCGTAGGGCATAGTCCCATTTCGGTCCCCTAAAACGGTATGAATCAGGGTTCTAACCAACATTGTCTAAGGTCATCGTCCGACCTTTCCTAATATTCCTCGTTAACATTTCCTTTGAGGAAAGCTCTCGGCTAACCGAGACCACCCTTCCGTAGGATAGACCCATTGGTCACATCCACTACGCTTCCCTCGTGGGTTGTTTTAGTTATCTAATTACCTACCACATTATGTTTGACATATAAAAGCAGCTTCTTTAATTACCCTGTTAATCACAGGTTCCTTTATGTAATTTAGGGCACATACACAAATACAAGATAAAACAAGATCAAACACTTCCTTAACTTATCTTTAGATTAATGTTTGTCTCCCGCCCATACAGGAGAATTAAGTGTTCCTTTCTGCCTCCGCAGAAAAATCCTTCCATCTTCCGGCAATAAAAATGCGAAGGTTTATCCTACCAAGATTCTGCCTTGCAACTAATATCAAGGCCTCAAGATCCCATCTGAGTCACGTAGAACACTTGTGTATGGCTCGGAGGCATTGGGATTTATGGCCAGAGCCACCACTGGCGCCGAAGCGTCCTCCTACGCCAAGTAATTTCCATGGAGAGACCTCTCACGGCGGCTTCGGTCCACATTCCCGGTGCGGATTCGTAACCCCCTTGGTTAGGGTTTGGCGGATCGGGGGGGTTAGCTAGCGCCATCCTTCCTTAATTATCCCTTTAGGAAATCAACCACAACTGAAGCAACCACCTTAATAACATTTACTAGGGAAAACATCCCTTTTGTTCCCATGGCAATCCATCATCACAGACCTGGCCATGAAATCATCAAACACACCCCACTTGGATTAACATCCAAAACCACATTAACAAACAGTGGAACACACAACCACTTGCTTCAAGGCATCGCAATTGCATTGCATGCATATCCAGAATTTAACTAGGATGTATCAAAATACTTGCTCAAGGAATTTACAACCTTTTCTAAGGTAGAAGTCATTCTAAGATAAAAATTGCCTAATCTGCTTAGGTGGCTCTTCCCCTTAGGCTTTATATGGCTAGACTCCAAGCCTTCTTTGCTAGTCATTAACTTGGCAATATCACATATGGAATTTCATACGATCATCTACATCTATGAACAGCTAGGAATGAAAGAGTACATAACCAACATATATCTTTTATGAGTATCCTTTCCCTTCAATGGATATTATAATGAAAACTATGACCTATGAGTGTGTAGAACCATATAAGTTCTTTCATTCCTGCTAATAGAACAATAAGTATAGATAGAAAAAGGGTTCGAAAACACCAAAGTTCTTCAGGCGCCATCTGCCACTTGAATCCTTGGTCTTTCTTCGACTTGTTGATACTTTCGTAATCCCCAACTCCAAATCTACCCTTGACGCAAGAAGCCCATTGCTCCAAGAGTGCCTTCCTCTTCTCCTTCTAGCATCAGCTTGTCTCTCTCTCTCTCTCTCTCTCTCTCTTCCTCTTCTTCTTCTTCTTCTTCTTCTTCTCTTCTTGTCCTTCTCTCTCTCTCTTTTCTCTTCTTCTTCTTCTTCTCCTTCTTCTTCTCCTTCTTCTTCTCTCTTCTTCCCCCTCTTCTTCTTCTCTCTCTCTCCCTCTTCTTCTTCTTCTTCTTCTTCTTCTTCTTATTCTTCTTCTTCTTCTTCTTCTCTCTCTCCCTCATCATCTTCTTCCTCTCCTTCTCTCTCTCCCTCTTCTTCTTCTTCTTCTTCGTCTTCTTCTTCTTCTTCTTCTTCTTCTCTCTCTCCCTCTTCTTCTCCTTCTTCTTCTCCTTCTCTCCCTCCCTCTTCTTCGTTGTCTTCTTCTTCTTCTTCTTCTTCTTCTCTCTCTCCCTCTTCTTCTCCTTCTTCTTCTCCTTCTCTCTCTCCCTCTTCTCCTTCTTCTCCTTCTCCTCTCTCTCCCTCTTCTTCTCCTCCTCCTTCTTCTTCTCCTCTCTCTCCCTTCTTCTCCTTCTTCTCCTTCTTCTCCTTCTTCTCCTCCTCCTCTCTCTCCCTCTTCTTCTCCTTCTTCTTCTCCTTCTCCTCTCTCTCCCTCTTCTCCTCCTGCTTCTTCTTCTCACTCTCCCTCTTCTTCTTCTCCTCTCTCTCCCTTCTTCTCCTTTTTCTCCTCCTCTCTCTCCCTCTTCTTCTCCTCCTTCTTCTCCTCTCTCTTCCTCTTCTCCTCCTACTTCTTCTCCTTCTCTCTTTCCCACTTCTCCTTCTTCATGGTGATCACACGGGGGGGGGGGGGGGGGAATGTGCTGACGTCAAGGCCAGCAGGGGGCTGTGTTGTACTCCTGACTACTGTCTGCGGACCACTAGGGGGGATGCCTGTGCTAATGGAGGGAGGGGGCGCCTGTACCGTTGAGGGAGGTGGGGGCGATGTCTGTTTGAAAGGGGGGGGAGCCTCCCCTTTATAGGAGGGGGGAGGAGGGTGGCATGGCCGCCACCCCTCCCACTTGGGGGGCTGCATGCCCCCCATTTACTTCACTCCCTCTCTCTCTTTCTCTCACTCCCCTCCATGCACACGACAGGGGGAGAGATAAAAAAATTTGCACTAAACTTAGTTTTTTTTTTCCCATTAAGGGGGGGGACATTACAAAAAGGGTAGGGTTAGAAAAACTTGGACCGATTGGCAGATGGGCGAGGTGAACCGTCATTGACTCGTGAAGGATCATAGTCAGCAGTAGAAGGTACCAAGGCTAGCCACATCACACTTGTCTAGCATGGCATGGACCATGTAGCAGCACCAAGGGAGGTAGCTTTGGTGATGAAGCATTGGTTAGGTTGTCGATGTCAAGGTATATAGCACTCAATCTTGATAGTCACTCATGTTAAAATGATAGATCAGTCGCTCACCCTATGGCTCATGTCACTCTAGGGATCATAATAGAAACCTACAACTCACATCTAGTTTAGAAATAGACAAAGGGAATGGTTCAAAGGAAGTATGCCAATGTACACAGTTGATGGTGCATCAGTGCATCCCAACCCATTTAGCATAGGTGCAAGAAGAAGAGCCAAGGAGCCTTATCGTGCAGTGCGCCAAAGAGAATGAGGTGTAGAGTGATAGTGGAGGAGGCATGTCCCATTTGTGCATAGGGAAATGAGAACGTACTTGTCTCCAAGTGTCAAAATGTCCCTCAATCCTCACCTCTTAGTTGATGAAAGGGAAATCAATCACGCTCAACCCTCCCTTTATCTCACACTCTATTCATAATTACAGGAGGACAACCAAGTTTGTCACATCCCATTAATTGAATCCTCATGGTCACATGTGTGAAGGTTGTATGCCTTGTGCGCAATTGATGGTGCAACAATGCAACCTAACGTGTGCTAACATACGATGCAAGAAGAAAGGCCAGGGAGCCATATAGTGTCATGCACATAGGAACAATTTTGTGCTTTGTGCATTGAGAGGCCCATCCCGTGCGCGTAACACTTTGTTCACACATCTCACTTCTCTATCAAATATAAAAGGCAAGGATTGGTCACTCACCCCACCCTTTGTCTCACGCTTTGTTGATAGTTACAGAGGAAAACCCATACTCATAGCCCCATCTGGGTAGGATGAAAGCTCACATTGCTCTAGGTTTGTCGATGAAGGTTGGATTTAGCTGGTTGATAATGTCAATGTGGATTGGTTGATGAAGAGGCATACCCAAGGAGGTGGCCAACAAGCTCATTACTTGGATTGCATATTGGAAATATTATATGTTGGAGGAAGTAGAAGCACTAATGGGGTTACAGGATTCAATACACCAAGGGAGACAGCTTTGGAACTCATGCTGCAAGAGTTCTACTAGTAATTCAGCTATCCTAGATTGGAGGGTGTTACCACCTTCTGCACAGCTAGCTTCTCGTCCAAGGGTGTGTGCCACCTTTTCTTGAAATGAGGCTTGTTATGGCAGGGAATTTTTTCCTTATCTCCCATAATAGTTTTGTTTTGTTTTTCTTTTTTTCTTTTCTTTTCTTTTCTTTTCTTTTATTTTCTTTTACCCTACTCCCGAGGGTGTTTCCACATTTTCTTGAAGAATAGGTCAGTATGATAGGGACCAAAGTCCTTTTCTCCCATGACCTACTCCCGAGGGTGTTTCCACCTTTTCTTTTCTTTTCTTTTTCTTTTGCCCTACTCCCGAGGGTGTTTCCACCTTTTCTTGAAGAATAGGTCAGTATGACAGGGACCAAAGTCATTTTCTCCCATGACCGATATATATATATATGTATATATATACATATCTTTCTTTCTTTCTTTTTTAAAATGCCATGTAGAAGAATGGCAGAAATGCCATGTATCAGGATCATCCTTGGCACCCTTGCTACATCAGACGGAAAGGAAGCCAAGGAGGGGGGAAGGTGGCTAGGAGGGGCTAACAGAACAAAGCCACATCATCAAGATTAGCAAGAGGGATATCAGAAGCATTAGGTAAAGCCATATCGACTATTGTGCAAGGAATAATCGATGATGATTGTTAGGACTCCTACGGAGGGTAATACATCTTGAGGTGATATACATTAATCGGGAAGGGATTATCCAAAGCATCGACTGTCTGGACTTAGACAAGGACTTAGACAAAGCCATTAGGGTTGACGGAAAGTATCTTATAAGGGCCCATCCATTCTTGTTGAAGCTTGCCTAGAAACTCACCAGAGTATGAATCATAAGCAATGACTAAGTCACCTTTCTTGAACTCCTGCTTGAGAAGCTATCATGATAGGCCTTTCTACAAGCTTGTGTGGCTTCCATGTACTGTAGGGCCATCCTATGAGTCTAGACATTCCAGGTGCAAGAGATGGTATTGCAGGGACTTGTCATCTCCCAAGAATTATTTGATAGCCACGCACAAAGAGGGTAGCTCGAGTTCAACAGGAAATATGGCTATTATTCCATATACCAGTTGGAAAGGGGTCTTTTCTGTAGTAGCCTTATGGGAGGTTTTGTATGCCCAGAGAGTCTTTGTAAGTCAATCATCCTAATCTCGACGATGTGCAGCAATCATTCTTCTTAGAATTGAACAAAGGATGTGATTGGTAACTTTGACTTAGCCGTTGGCTCTGGGGTAATAGGGTGTGGACTTATGATGGTGCATCTTGTACAGCTATGTCAAATTTTCCATAATCTTGTTAAAGAAGTGCATACCTCTGTCACTTACAAGGTCTAAGGGAGTGCCAAAGCAGGTGATGATATTCTCATACATGAACAAGGCCATGATGTTGCCATCATCCCACTTAAGAGCTTTGGCTTCACACCACTTGGTCACGTAGTCCGTACAAATCAAGATGTATATGTTCTGCTTCCTTCTGGTCGGTGGATCGATGAGACCAACAAAGTCGATTTCCCACTTCTTGAATGGCTTAAGGGAAAGGATAAGATCAACAAAGTCGATTCTCCACTTCTCAAATGGCTTAAGGGGAAGGATGGGTTGCAGTGGCATGGTGCTAGATTTGGTATTATTTCCCATTTTTGACAAGTATCACAACGTTTGCAATAGTCATAGGCATCCTTGTGGAGGGTTCGGCCACCAATATCCTGCTAGCCCTTTCTGGCTATCGCTTCTCCTGCAAAATTTCCACCATAGGGCTCGTCATAGCATGCTATCAGCACTATTCCAATCTCATTTCTTGCAACACATCTACACAATACTTCATCTTTTCTTTTCTCATATAGAGCACCACCTAACATGGTGTAGGGGGATGATTCCAACAAAAGCTTCTCTCTTCTCACTGCTCGAGATACCAAGGGGATACTGTTGGGTTGCCAAGAGGTTGGCTATATCTGTGTATCATGGGGTAACAATTTTGACTAGAAACACGGAAGCATCAGGAAGGTCTGGATCATCCTACTCCTCAAGATCACTCTGAGGGATTCATGACAGATGATCAGCTAGAACATGAGAGCGATTGGATTTGGTAACTCCTAAAATAGAAGGAGCAATCTCATCATTCTTCCCTTCACATCGGCCTTGTTCATTAGGAAGGATAGGGCCTCATGATCCATGTAAAATTTCAAGTGCATTGATAACAAGTAGTGTCGAAACTTCTCCAAGGAGAATACCATTACTAGTAGGCACTCAAGCTCCATCATTGTGTAGTTTCATTCTTTGTCGGTTACTTTCCAACTAGCATAATAGATGGGTTGATCTAACTTCAGGGGGCCCTTTTGGCATAAGACTGCACCTAGGCCTTTGACTGATGCATCAATGTGCACATGGAACTCTTTCGTCCAATCAAGAGACTGCAAGATGGGTGCTTCAATAAGAAAGTGCTTCATGGTGTTGAATGCCTCATCACAATCAGTGGTCCAAGTAAACTCTGCAACTTTTCTCAGGAGCTTATGCAAAGGGGCTGCCTTTGTCACACAAAGTGTGCAATAAACCTTTTGTAATAGCTCACATGGCCAAGGAATCCCCTCAATTGTTTGAGGCTAATTGACGCTATTAAGATTGCAATCTTCTCAATCTTTGCAGGGTCCATTGCTATCCCTAGAAAATGTGGCCTAAAAGAACTCTTGAAGAGACTCCAAAGATGCATTTGTCAAGGTTGAGAGAAATTCCATACTCTCGACATCTATCAAAGCACTGCTCTAGGTGTCCCCAATGCTCATGGATTAGGCTATAGAAACAGAAGTCATCTATGTATACCTCAATGAAGTCATGCAGATGGTTTTGGAATGCGACCATTGTTACTCATTGGAATGTAGCAAGAGTGTTACATAGCCCAAATGACATCACTCTATAAGCATAGGTCCCCCATTCTATCATGAAGGTTGTTTTGAATTGATCTTCTTCTGCGATCTAGACTTGATTGTATCCATTGAATCCATCCAAGAGAGAATAGAGCTCATGGCATGCCACTGTGTCCAACAATTGGTTTGTGAAAGGGATAGGGAAACAATCCTTCTTCATCTTGGAATTTAGCTTTCAAAAGTCCACACGTATTCACACCTTTCCATTCTTCTTGGGTACTACCATAATGGGAGAAACCTATTCACTATTAGCCACTGGATAGATAAACTCAGTTTCAAGAAGCTTCAATAGTTTGGCTTTCACTAGGGTAGAGTAATTTGGATTCATGCACCTTTGTCTTTGCCTCATAGGTTTGGCATCAAGCTCTAGGTTGATGTGATGTTGGCACACTGTGGGATCAATCCCCTTCAAATCTTTGTACAACCATGCAAACACGTCCAAGTTCTCCTTCAGTAGGTCTTGCAGGATCAATAGCTCTTCTTCTAGAAGATTTATACCCACCTTCAGGTGACGTTCTCTACCCTCAACGTCCATGAAAGTTAATTACTTTTCACCTTCCATATCGCATATGAATGTCCCATGGATGGCTTCCAGGTATAGATCCAACTCCTTTAAGGGAGCGGTCTCCACTTTTGATGATTCACTGGAACCAACTTCCTTTATCAGTGGAGACTTAACTTGCTCCTTGGGAAGCTAAAAGTGTATCAGAGCAATTTCAGATTTGGCTTGAGGATGAGTTACTTCTTGGCTCGAGGACTCGTCTTTCAAGGATGCATTGAAAAACATCACATAATAGGAACCTTCTAAGTATTGTTTAAGCTACAGGGCTAGGGGTTGTTGGCACAATGCATCGTCATCATCTTCTCATGAGAGGGGCGAATTAGGGTGGCAAGAACCACTACTGAAGGAAGACTTATTATTCTTAATCCATTTTTGGTGGATATGTTGCACATGATGTGATTCATTAGCCAGTCCAAGAGTCATTCTATTTATCAACAGGGGATCTTCTGCTTCTGAGGCTTCTTGAACTTTTTCCTCATCTATGCCTTTTGCAAGTAGAATAGACTCTTCTAGCTTGCTTTCATAGTCTTCCTCTACATTATCATCTTCGTCCTCTTCAGATTCTGTTTCTATCTCTGTGGGGGTTTTGTAAGAGAAGAACAGACTCTCTATTATGTCCTTTGCTTTTGCTTCTACATCTGTTTTGGTCTCTCTCTCTCTCTCTCTCTCTTTGTCTCTGCTACAACCATGTAATAGGGAGAACAATACATCCATGCTCGCTGTCAGAGGTGACTTCAAAATTCACTTCGGGTTTGGGTAGGAGGTATTCTCCCATTCACAAAGACTTTGCTTCCTTCGCCAGTTGGCTTATAGTGCCCACTGTCAAGGACTGTGCCTTTGTTTTCTTGGGAAAGATTTGTTTGATGGCTTCTTCGTCTTCTGATGTACTATATGTTACTTCATTGCAAGAGTCTGTTATGACTTTGATGGAAGTGGATCCATTGCCTTTTTGCAATCCATACAACTTTGACACCACTTTGTTGGGTTCTTTGCCTAGGGTTAGGGTTCCTTTGAACCAATCTGTCCTTGCTCTTGCTTCAAAAAGCCAAGGTCTTCCCAGTAGTAAAGGGTATGAGGTCCCGTAGGAATTTGGTTTGACCACCAAACATATAAGCTAATAATCTCTTTCTATGAGGGTTGTCTTCACATATGGGATAATGCCCAAAGGCTTGATTCTTCTTTGGTCTTCCAATCAGATAATCCACTACGTATATTGCATTTCTTGCAAGCCTAGATCCTTCATTGCCACATCTGTAATTATGTTCATTGATGAGTCTCCATCAATCAATGTTTCTGCTATAAAGCATCCTTCAATGCATATGGCAATCTCCGGGGTTCTGGGATCTAGGAAGGTGTTAACCACATCCACTTCTTTTATGGGTTCTAGGGCTCTATTGGGCTTGGTTGCCATTGAGGGAGCAATCCTTAGGCCTCTTGTTCTTGTCAATATGCTTTTAAATTTCTTTTGACAACTAGGAGACAACATGAGCAACTATCAGAATGTTAGGCTAGGTTTAAAGATGTCTAGGTCTTTGATCAAGTCATATTCTTTGATAGGATTCACAGGCTTCTCTAATCAGCTAGGAAATGGGGCAACACCTACTTTTATCTTCCCTCTTTCTTCCAGGAGTGGCAACATCTACACCTCTTTTCCTTGAGGAGGTACTTCAGCATCCTCTATCTTCTGGACCTCTGGTCCTATCACTACAATTATCTTTGTGGCTCTCCGTGGCTCTGCAGTGCTTTGTACTACATTGTTCTGTGCTTTCCTGTTTTGTTTCTCCCTAGGAAGGTTGAACTTCATTATCTTAGAATAGGGAGTGTTCTCTTTTGGAACTACGGGTTCTCCTTTCTTTGCATGCGCTATTGCGACAACCTCCAATTCCACCAAATTGGAAGCAGATTCTTGGGTCTTCTGTTGGGTGTCAGGAGTAGCTTTCATAGGAGCTAGACTTGGACAGTCTTTTGTAGTGTTGCCTTCTCCTTTGCATCGGCTGCATAAGGGCTTGTACTCCATACATTTTCTAGGGTTTGCACATTTCGGTGAGATATGTCCCTTTTCTCCAAATCTATAACAGTCCACCTCTGATCTCTAGCCATCGCTAAACTGTCTTTCTCTGTAACTTTGATAGGGAAACCTCCTCGGGTCAAAATTAGGTCTGAATTCCCTAGGCTTTGGTCCTATGTCTTGCATTGTCATTTTGGATTCCAGCGAGTTGAATCTTGATTCTTCATCTTTTTTTCTTCTTTTATGCATCTCCTTCAGATATCAGATATCCTTTGTATGGTTCTTTCTCGAATAGTACGAATAGAAGGCTCTAGGGATGGTTGGTTTTCGAGAACATTTAGTGGCTAAATGTCTCCTTGATGGCACTTTCCACACCATGTATTAGAATGCATCACATCTCTCCCACCTCCCGCATGAGTGGATATATTGGTGGTATTCACCTTCAGCGTCTGTAGTTCTTCTATAATCACATCTATAAGCTCCTTCTTTATGCTTGCAATTGAATTGGACATGCAGTCCTTCAGATATTCAGTTCCTAGAGTACTTGCAATAGGGTTTTGGGAAGCTTATATGATCACTGCATAGAGACTTCAAGATCACGATTCAGCCAACCAAGGAAGAAATATCAAACAAGCCTCTCAAACCACCCATCCAAAACATCTTAGAGGACCCAATTGAGCCTATTAGAGTGACCATCACCTGAGGGCAAGGACTAGAAAAGTGTATTGCATAACATTGTCTTCATCACAACCACACACTGCTTGAATAATCACTTGAAGTGCACTCAAAAAGTAGAAAGCCTGGTTTTGCACTACCCATGAAAAGAAGCACCCCACGAATACTTGAATGCACTTAAATTTGAGGACTGGTTGAAATAACAAGAAACTCACATGCAAGATAAGTGACTTGAATAGACCCACTAATAGGAGAAGACCCTTAAATTTCAAATGTGTGGCCAAGGCTACCAAGTATCAAAAGCAAGCCTCTTGGAGGATGAGGAGAATGACATGATTAGGGACTCAAACCTTACTTGAGTTGATCAGTTTGATTAATGACCTAGTGGACCAAGAGATCAACCAAATGTCACGACCAAGCTCCAATCATGAAAATGACCAACTCGACTTGGGAGAGTTTCTAGTCAATATCTAGAAAATGATCAATCAATACAATTTACAAACCAAGATGGAGCATCGTGGTAGGACAACTCAGGAGGAAGAGCGGAGATTGGCCAAGAAGGTGATGTAGGGCATAGCTGCTTACAACCAAGAGCAGTGAGCTCAAAGGCTAAGGCAAGAAATAGAAATGCAAGAGGTCCAGCGAGTCTTAGCACTTGCCAATCGGGATAGGACAGGGCCCAATGTGGAGAGGGAATGAGCGCTAGAAGCTGATCTCACATTGAGTGAGCTTCTCATGAAGAGACTTATAGACAAAATGGGTGTAGAGCATAGCAGAGCAGCCTTAGCAACTTCATTGCTAGCAGGACTAGGAATCACTCCAAGTTCGAGGAGCCAACTGAAGATACCCATAGTTTCTGACAATGACCCCTATAGCTTCATAGAGTAGTTTGAGCAAGTGGAAAATAGCCTAACAAACCCTGCTCAATGTGCGCAAGCTATGGTCTTTGTCTAAGAGATAAAGGACAAATATGGTACGTAGTCTAGATGACACCGAACGCAACACCTTTAATATCCTCAAGAGTCTCTTCATCAAGAGTTTTTCTAAGGTGGGGTACTTAGATAACCTTATTGTTTAACTGATGAATGTCAGTCAAAAGGATAAGGAGGACATTAGAGATTACATTATCCACGTGCAGAGTCTCTTTAAGAGAATCCCAACGGCAGAGTGACCTAGTGAATGAGTAGTCTCTACCATATTCATAAGCAAAATTAGGAGTGAAGAGCTCTATAAAGCCTTAGTAGGCAACTTGAACCTGCAAAGGGACTTGCTAGCTAGGGTCTTTGAAGAAGCCATACACATAGATGACCTGCTCAAGGAGAGGAACTCGAGAGCCACAAGTCGAGATGGTGCAGCCTCTAGAGCCTCAAAGAGAGCTACTGCCACTTGCGAGAGATCTAGTCAAAGCAACCAAAAGAAAGGGAAGAGAGTTGACCTGAGCCAAGAATTGGCAGACGTGAAGCTAGATTGGCCAAGCTCCAGGACATTATTAGAAGACCTATGTGATCCCACATGCAATGTGTCCATTATGGAGAGAACCACCTCTCGGCCGAGTGCATGGATTCTAGATCTAAACCTTGAGTCAACTGTGGTAGGTTTGGTCACGATGCTGTGCACTGTTGATTACCGAGGTGATTGCTATATCCATAGCCTTACTACTTGGGAAACAAACCATTGCAATTCGGAGGGGGAGCTCCATTAGCTCTCCCAAAACCTAATGATGCCAAGTTGGTTGTCACTAGAATGGACATCAACCCTACATGCATCCCTAGACCACCTGGACCAATCGTGACACATCCATTGAGTGATGCTCCAATACATTATGTGGAGGAGCCAAATGAGGATGAGACATAAGTAAACCCTTATGTCTCATACAATAATGAGGGCAATCAAATCTTAATGGGCTTTAGATTAGTACCAGTGATGGTGTTAGGTCAAGGAAGGGGTAAAGGCCTAGGAGGGAAAAACCAAGTTTGGAGTTGAAACACTTGATGGTGAGGCCACTCCCATCTCATTGAATGTCATAACTAGGGAACAAATGAAGCAAGCTAGTATTTTGTTGCTAGGAACTAGCAACATAGATGTGGCCTTGATAGGAAAGAAGACTTGCCAAAGGAAGAAAAAGAGGGGTGACACCAAGTAAGTATAATATTTCCGCTTCGAAATATTGAAGACCCGTAATCCGTGCAAAAAGAAAACTAAAATAATCTCCCGCATCGGTAAATGTTGGTGGTTAAGTGCTTACCCCACACGCGCGTTAATAAACTCCAGCCGCATTATGCAAAAGAGGCCGAGGCTAAAAACTCGTAGGCCACACGAGAACATCTCTTGAAAGGGGAAAAAAAGGGAATAAGGGTTAAATTTTGTGCAAATTTTTTTATTATTAACCCCCTCCCCTCAGCTGATGCATGGCGGGGAGAGGGAGTTGGGAAAAGCATGAGATGGAGTGGTGTGGAGTGAAGAAGCATGAGGGAGGGGACACATGCAAGCCAACTACGTGGGTGGCTGTTCCCCCCCTCCACAACCTATATATGACCTCCCCCTTAAGCTTGGGGGGGAGGGAAGAGAGAGAGGAGCTGCCACCCTGCACCGTGAAGCTGCCACATGCCATCGCCAGCTCGCTGTTGCCCAGGCTACCGCATCGCCTCCACCTGCACCAACATCATCATAATCATTATCATCATCATCTTCCTACTCATCGCCATCTTCCCCCCTCTCCCAATCATCTTCTCTCTCCACGTAAGCATCTGTTAGAAGCTTAGAAGCTTCTTTGGAAGCTTCCAATTTTAAGCTTCCTTAAACCTTCTTCTCCCGTGCCTTCCCAAGGTACTTTAAACCCGCAACTACAAGGCCGTGTCCTACGTAGAAGAAAAGATCCTAGGTAGAGAGGAGTCCATACGCAAAAGTAACCCAAGGGAGAGTTGCTGAATCAAAATATTTACAGGGGACCTATGCCTATAGAGTGATGCCATTTGGGCTCTGCAATGCTCTTGCCACCTTCCAACAAGTAATGATGGCTACCTTCCAGAATCATCTACATGATTTCATTGAGGTGTATCTTGATGACTTTGTGTCTATAGTTTGATCCGTGAGCACTGGGGACACCTAGAGCAATGTTTTGACAGATGCCACGAGTATGGGATTTCTCTCAACCCTGACAAATGTGTCTTTGGCGTCTCCTCAGGAGTTCTGTTGGGCCATATTGTCTCGTACAAAGGATTGCAACAGACCCAGCAAAGATTGAAAATATTGCCGCTTTAATAGCACCAACAAACCTCAAGCAATTAAGAGGATTGATTGGCCATGTGGGCTACTACAGAAGATTTATTGCACATTTTGCAACCAAGGCAGCCCCTCTACACAAGCTCCTAAGGAAAGAAGCTGATTTCCTTTGGATTGATGACTGTGAAGAGGCCTTTAAACCCTAAGATAGTACCTTATCCAAGCACCTATTTTACAGCCTCCTGATTGGACGGAGTTTCATGTGCACACCGATGCATCAGTTGAAGGGATAGGTGCTATCCTATGTCAAAAGGGACCCTCTAAATTAGATCAATCGATATATTATGCAAGCCGACAGGTCACTGATAGGGAACGGAACTATACAATGACAGAGCTTGAGTGCTTGGCAATGGTGTTTGCACTGGAGAAGTTTCGACACTATCTACTGTCAACGCATTTCAAGTTCTATGTGGATCATGAAGCCATGCCCTTCCTGATGAACAAAGTCGATGTTAAAGGATGATTGATGAGATGGTTGCTCCTATTCCAGGAGTTCGACTTCGAAGTGGTCACTAAGCTTGGCCGTTTCCATGTCCTAGCTGATCATCTGTCACGGATCCCTCAACCAGAAGAAGAGGAACAGGATGATCCAGACCTTCCTGATGCTTCCTTGTTTCTAGTTGAAATAGTTACTCCATGGTATGCAGGCATAGCCAATATCCTGGAAACTCAACAATATCCTCCTGGCATCTCAAGGCATGAGAAGAAGAAGCTTCTGTTAGAATTAGCCCCCTACACCTTGCTAGGCGATGCACTGTACAAGCGAGGCAAAGATGAAGTACTGTGAAGATGTGTTGTAGGGGATGAAATTGGCATAGTATTGAAAGCATGCCATGACGAACCCTGTGGTGGACACTTTGTAAGAGAAGCGACAGCCAGGAAGGCTCTGCTAGCAGGATACTGGTGGCCAACCCTCCACAAGGATGCATATGATTACTGCAAGAGATGTCATGCTTGTCAGCGGCGACAAATGGGGAAACCCACCAAAACAAGAGCCATGCCACTGCAACCCATTCTTCCCATAAAGCCATTCGAGAAGTGGGGGATTGATTTCGTGGGTCCCATTGATCCACCCACCAAACGGAAGCAGAACAAATACATCTTAGTATGTACGGATTATGTCACAAAGTGGTGTGAAGCTAAAGCCTTGAAGCGGGATGATGGTAACAGCATAGCCCTGTTCATGTACGAGAATATTATCACCTGTTTTGGCAGTCCCCTTGAGCTGGTAAGTGATAGAGGTACTTACTTCCTTAACAAAATCATGGAGGAGCTGACGGAACTATATAAGATTCGCCATCGCAAGTCCACTCCCTATTACCCCAGAGCCAATGGCCAAGTTGAAGTCACCAATCACATCCTTTGCTCGATTCTGACAAGAACAATTGCTGCACATCATCACGACTAGGACGATCGACTTACAGAGGCCCTCTGGGTGTACAGAACCTCCCATAAGGCAGCTACAGGACAGACCCCTTTCTAGCTAGTGTATGGTACATAAGCTGTCTTCCCTATTGAGCTGGAATTTCCCTCTTTGCGAGTGGCAGTTAAAGAATACTTGGGAGATAGTGAGTCACTACAATGCCATCTCCTGCACTTGGAATGCTTGGATGAGATACGACGGATGGCCCTTCAGTGCATGGAAACCACTCAGGCACGACGCAAGGTCTATCATGACAGTTTCATCAAGCACAAGGAGTTCAAAGAAGGTGACCTTGTTCTAGCCTATGATTCGAGATTTGGCAAGTTTCTTGGCAAGCTTCAACAACGGTGGATGGGCCCGTACAAGATACTTGCTGTCAATCCTAACGGCTCTGTTCAGGTGCAGACCGTTGATGCCTCTGATGATCCTTTCCTCATCAATGGCTATCGCGTGAAGAAGTACTTCCCTCCTTGGGGAACTTGACAATCACAGTCGACCTACCCCTTTCCTTTTGGGCATCACACTGTCCTTCTTGTCGTGCTTCTGATAGCCATTATGATTCTCCTCATGAGGCAGTCTCATTCTACTACCCCCTCGCAGAAACATCTCAACCCGACATTGTTCTCTTCTCATCTGATCCAACAACGGTGGCGAGGTTGGTCCTGATATATGGTATTTCTACCATTCTCTTTCTTAAGAAAAAAAACACAAGAAGAAAAAGAAAGGGAAAAAGAAAACAAAAGAGAAAAAAAAGGAAAAGAAAAAGAAAAGAAAAAGAAAAGAAAAGAAAAAAAGCAAAACTGTTATGGGAGAAAAGGAAGAAATTCCCTATCATAACAGGCCTCGTTCCAAGAAAAGGTGGAAACACCCTTGGACGGGACGTTGATTGTGGAAAAGGTGGTAATGCCCCGCAGTTCAGGATAGCCGACTTACTAACAGAATCTTTCTAGCAAGTAATTTGAAGCCACCTCCCTTGGTGCGCTGTCTCTGTAATATCAGTCCGTTTGCCCTTCTTAACAGACGACTTTTCTTACAAGTCATTGAAGTATGAGACTTGTTGGCTGCCTCCCTGGGTATGCCTTCTCCTCAAGATCCTGATGACAACAACATCCGACATGATCTTCATCACTAAACCCTTGAGTGATGCGAGCTTTCATCCTAACAGGATGGGGATGTGAGTATGGGCTGCCCTCTGCATCTATCAAAGAGTGAGACAGAGGGTGGGGTGAGTGACCAGTCTTTCCCCTTAAATCAAATGAGAGGTGAGATGTGTGAATGGAGTGTTGCACGCATAGGATGGGCCTCTTAATGCACAATGCATGATCTGTTCCTGTGCACTGCACCATAAGGCTCCATGACCTTCCTTCTTGCACTGTATGCCGGCACAGGGCGGGATGCACAATTGCACCATCAAATGCGCACAAGGCATAAAACCTCTACACAAGTGACAATGAGGATTACATCAATGGGTTTCAGGAAAGGGCTGCCCTTTGTATCTATCCATAGAGTGTGAGACAGAGGGTGGATTGAGTGTGACTGGTGTTTCTTCAATCAATTATTGAGAGGTGAGGATTGAGGGACGTTACGACCTTTGGAGTCAGTATGTTCCCGTTTCCCTATGCACCCACGGGTTGGGTCTTTGCCAACAGCACATGACACATCACTTTGTTCTATACACTGCACTACAAGGCTCCCTGGCCTTCCTCCTTGCACTTATGCTAGATAGGGTTGGATGCACTAATGCACCATCAATTGTGCACCTTGGAATACTCTCTTCGCACCATTCCTTCGTCGATTCCTTAACCGGGTGTGAGCTATGGGTTTTCATTATTATTTCTTTGAGTGATATTAGTAATGGGGCGAGTGACTGTTCTTTTCAGTCCATTTGAGTGATCGTGAGTTGAGTGCAATATCCCTCGCCATCGACGAATTTCCTGTGATTCCTTCAAACAACTACCTTCCTGGGTGCTGTTGCTTAGTCCCTACCACGAAGGACGAACGACGTGTGCTGTGAAGACACCTTGTTACCTCCTCCAGCTGACACAACGACACCAGACGCAACCTCGATAGTCGACATTCCTCCTCGGCAATATGGGCCAAGTTTTTCTAACCCTACACCTTCTGTTTCTCAGTGACGGTTATGTCTTAAGTGTGGGGACGTCATGGTTGGTTTGATGTGAGGTACCGAGTCCTTGATGCTTGGGTTACCCTTCCTGTTAAGGTTTTAAGTGTGGGGACGCGTCCCTACGCGTTTATGATGCATACCCCCATGCATATACCCTGTTCTGATCATGCATCTATGCCGTGATTTCATTTTACCCTGATGGGGTCCCTTTCCTACCCTTACATTCTATTTCACCCTGTCCTCGGGGTTGTTCCTTGACCGATTGCTCTTATTCTTGGTTTTGCGCTTCTTTCTATGTGAACGTACCCTACATTCACCAAAATCCCAATACAACCTTACAGTCCTGTTCGTTGCTTTGAACTGCCTATTATTCCTTTTTACCAACCCTTGTTCTGACAAATGATTCTCAAGTTATTAATTTTTGAAGCAATTCCCGTAAATTGGACAGTTTTCCATGTAAACGCGTCTTTATTACTTCGGAACCCTGATCTGATGCACCAACCCTATCCTATCCATCCCCCCTAGCATATTTTCTTTTTATTCCATGTCATTCCGATGCACAATTCATCCGTTATTAAATTTTATGGGTTTTGGGACTTTTTTTGTATCTATTTTTTACATTTTTCCATGTGAACCTGCCCTTTTTTCACTAGAATTCCATTTTAATTTGATAGCCGTGTCTTGCGAGCCTTTCCCCCACTTTTTCCTTCTTCTTCCCCCCTCTTCTGACTGTGAGATTTTTAGTTATTAATTTTTTCGAGTGTTTTCGGATGTATTTTTTGTGTTTTTTCCACATGAACCCATCCTAATTTTCCCCAAACTGAGTTTTGATGCACCAACCCTGTCAATTCCTTTCTTTTGGACATTTTTCTTTTTACTGTCCTCTATTCTGGCACACGGTTCTTCCCGTATTAATTTTCGAGTCCATTTTTAGGCCCATTTTTGGGGTTTTTCCCATGTGAACGCATCCTATCTCAATCAAAATGGTGTTTTGTTGTGCTAAGGTTGTTGGCGACCTTATTTTGCACACTTTTCCTTCTTTCTGCACTTGGTTCTGATTCACAAATTTTCTGATATTAATGCTCGTATGTGTTTTCGGGTTTTTTTTTACGATTTTTCCATGTGAACACCTTGATTTTGCCCTGGAACCCATGTTCCATGTTCCCATCCTTTTTCCCTCGTCTCCCAGTACATTTTTCATTTTTACAATTTTTCGATTCGATGTACAGTTTGAATTTTATTAAATTTTATTCATTTTTCTTATGTGACTGTGTTTCTCGTATTGCGTGTGAACGTGCCTATTTCTAGTTTTACGCACCTCAGGACGCCCTTGTGACGTCCATGGCTCGCGCATTGCCGTCCCTGCCCCGTTTGGTCCCATCCTTGCAAATTTTTTTACTCCTGCCCCGCGCATGCGCGTGGGACGGGGGTGCGTTCTTTAGCACATCCTTATTCAATTTCTTTTTATTGTCAAAAGAAAAAACAAATAACCAAGTAATAAAATCAAACACACCACAAACCCAATATACACAATATATATATATAAAACAAATAACAACATAACCATAATACTAATACAAAAAGGAAAAAAAAAGAACAAGAACTAACCAAAAAACAAAAAAACCAAAAAGAGAAAAAGAAAATGAACAAAAAAAAAAACAAAAAAAGGATAAAAAGAAACCAAAATTTAAATTTAAAAAAAAAAACGCAAAAATAAGAGAAAAAACAAAAACGAGAAAAAAAAAGAGAAAGCACAAAACAAGGGAAAAAAAAAGAACAAAAGAAAAAAAAAAACCTACCTGCCTTACCTGCCCGTCGTGGCTCGTTCTCCTCGCCCTCCACCATCTCCATCTCTTGTCCCCCCTGCTCCCTGTCGCCTGTCGAGACGTCGCCACCCTCCCGTTGGCCTTCTCGCCTTGTGCCACACGCTGCGCCACGCCCTGCACCTACTCCTCCCGGCCTACTCCTCGCCACCCTCTCCTCGGTCACCCGCCCTGTGCCTCTTCCACCCGCCACCTCTTCCTCCTCCTCTCTCTCCCTCGGCCGCCACTGGACGTCACCTCCCACGCTCATGTCGCCTAGGCCGCTACCACTGGATGTCGCCTCCCGCGCTTCGCCCACCGTTTGTTGTCCGCCGCGCCAACCGCCAGTGTTGCCACCCCCATCTCCTCCACCACCATCCACCTCCCTCCCCTCCTCCACTTGCACCTCCACAGCCACCTCCTCCCTCCTCTCCCATCCATCTCCACTTCCACCTCCACCTCTCCCTCCTCCTCCTCCTCCTCAACCACCTAACCACCCTCTGGTTAGTATCTCACCCTAGTTACCCACTAATCTCACCCTAGTTAACCACTAACCTAACACTAGTTACTAACTCACCTAATTTTAGTTAATAGCTAACTAACCGTAGTTAGCCCCACTAACCTTAGTTAGTCATTCACTAACCCTAGTTGACCCCTGACTAACCTACCTAGGGTTAGTACCCTCACTAACCTAACTAGGGTACTAGGGTTAGTACCTTCACTAACCTACCTAGGGTACTAGGGTTAGTACCCTCACTAACCTACCTAGGGTTAGTATCCCCTCTCACCTAACTGTAGTTAGTACAACTAACCTAACTAAGGTTAGTTCCCTACCCACTAACCTACCTAAGGTTAGTTGACCCCTAACCTCACCCCAGTTAGTTAACCATACTAACTTACCCCTGGTTAGTTGACCCCCCCACTAACTGCACCATGGTTAGTTGCCTACCCTACTAACTAACCCTGGTTAGTTAGTCTAACCCTAGTTAGTTAGGACTTGACTAACTACCCTATCTTGACTAACCAAACTAGACTACCCTAATTGACTTACCTAGCCTAGACTAACTCAGACTACCCTAATTAACCTTGACTAACCTAACCAGACCAGACTTGACTTATCCTAACTTAATTGACTTACTTAGACTAACTTGACTTAATTGACCTGACTTGACCTCACTTAGCAACTACCTTGATTTACATAATTTAATTGATTTAGTTAATTCCAAAAATTCATTTAAAATCGGAAAAAAGTACAAAAAAATTTCTAAAAATTTACCAATATTTTTAAAATTATTTGGAATATTTTTAAGGTGGAAATTTAAACAAATAAATTATGGAAAATTGAAATTTTGAAAATTCATTCGAAATTACCTGAAAATGAATAAAATTAAATAAAAATTAGTAAAACTACAGAAATAAATTCAAAAAAATCTCAAAAAATTCCACAAATCCCCTACCCTTTTTCCACTAATTTTTCACTTAACAAAATGTTTCCATAAAAGGCCAAAAAAAAAAACCTTTGAAGCCACCAAACCCTAATTCTCATACTACACTTCATAAAAATTCCTTTTGAATATTAAAAAAATCAGCTGAAAATCATGACTGAATTAACAAACCTTGTGAACACTTTCTAAATGGCTGAAAAGTCATTCTTCCACTTCATAACATATTCATGTGTTATATATTCTGATTTTATTATTAAAAAACAAAAAATATAAAAATAATAAAACAACTTCATCAAACCAAACTATAAACACAAAACATTTACACCTAAAATAGAAAACAAATAAAAAACAAAATAAAATATTAACAATCAAATAAAAATAAAACAAAAACACTAAGGTGTTTTCTTTTTTGTTCCGTCAGTGGTCTTTGGTTTTGATTGACTGGATTCATTGCTTTTGGGGGACTCCTCCATGCACCTTCTGGCCATTGCATACACACCCCTACTAGGTATTTATTTTGTGAGCTTTATTTATTTTCATTACTCCCTCAATCACAATTAATTGCTAAAATAAACTTTATTCACTCACCTTTTCCACGCGCAATTGCGCTAAACACACAATTTAATAATTTAAAAATCAACCAGTCATTCACTTTGCACGAGGCACCTTAATTGTTAATAAAAATGAACCAACCGTCACGAAAAAGCACGTGCTAGCAAAAAAGCGCTCCACATCACTATTAATTTTTAATTAAGAAATTTGCATTTAGAGACCTAATCTGGGAATCGTAGTCGGGGTTATGATAAAGCACCGTTTCACCATAATAATTTGTAATTAAGATTTTAAGAAGGAACCATCGTTTTTTAATTAAGGTTTATAACCTAATAAAATTTCACCTATTATTAATAATTTCTTAAAATGAACCGTTTATTAAAATAAATTTTCCTCACTGCACTTTTTGCCCCTTTTTAATAAACACGCTTCGTGGGATGGGCGCATAAAAGTCTTTTTAGTTGACCCTAATGGTCAAGGTTATGGTCAAGTCCCGATGTACATTTTTATGGTAGTTTGGTTTGTCTATGTGTTACGATTACGGGTACGGTGTGTAGTTCTTTCTTTCTTGTTTGATACGAGGATTTGGGTGCTTGTTTGTTGCATCGCATGAAGTTTTCGATCGCATATGTGTAGAGATCATGCCAAATTTTTTCTAGGATGTGGGTTGTTTGGGGTGGTAAATGGGTTAGTCCCATCTATGTATGTGTGTCCTTCTTTTTGAATGATTCCTTTTTTATAGCCCTTTGGTTGTTTTGCAAGCATTCTTTGTGATTGTCTGTGTTGTGGTGTGTGTGTTTTCCATCTGAATGGTGCCTCACGCTCCTCCTCCTATCCAGTATGTCCCACTGGTTAGTCAGGATTACTCTTCCCTACTGGCTTTTGAGCTTATAGCGAAAGCAGGACTCGCGACTTTCGTGGCTGCTTCATTCCCCTTGATTCCAGAAGATCCATCCATGTGTGATGAGTTCCTTGCTTCATACAGCAAGAAGTCGGGACTGGTCCATGGTACTTCCATGACATTGACACCTCGAGGGTTAGGGAAGGCTCTGTCTCTTGCCTACAAAGGAGAGCCCTTTGTTACAGCTAGACAATTATTCTCCAACGATGAGATTTACAAGCTGTTATAGAAGCAGACCAAGGAAATTCTAGATGTCGAGAAAGTGATTAACACTTCAGGAGTCTCTTTTTCCATGATCACTGATCCTGTGTGAAAGTTGGTTTGCCAGTTTCTCCAAGACAGGTTTACACATGCCAAAACACCATCCCATTACTTGTCAAAAGAGCTCTTTACAGCTTCCAGGATGGTGTTAAAAGGAGTGGTTATTGATTGAATCACTTACCTACTTACAAAGATGGATCAACATTTTGTCAAAGTAACCAGAGGAAATGTCACAAATGTTACCTATGGATCCTACCTGTATGCTTTCTTGACATACTCAAGCCTAAAGAAGGGCGTGCTTCCACCTCCTCCATTTGATGTAGTACCTCCTCCACCACCTTCAGAAGAGTCAGAACCTATTGATATAGAGGATCTGGATTCTCCTCCTCCACTGGTCATTTAGCGAAAACACTTGAAGCGGGTGGTAGATAAAGCTCCTTCAGTTCTTCCTTTAGTTACAATTTTTGCTACATTTGGCAGTGACCTCCCTGCTTACCTCACATGTAACAATCTGTTCAGGGCACATAGAGAGGGTTCCTTGGATATATCAGTCCCTTCATTGAACAGTCTAGTGTCGGGAGATGCCATTCCATTCCTTTGTAAAGACATCTAGAGTTCAATTGACAGCCTGTGCTCAACAACTGTATGCTTCCTTTTATGAAGAACTGATGTAGTCCAAAGACCAATTGCATAAGGCAACATCAGAGTTAGCCTCTGCTAAAGATACACTAGCAGATCTATTTAAGCAGATGGAGCAACAAACCCAATTGATTGAGACCCAAAGAGAAGAGATATCTTCTTTGAAGATTCAGTTAACAGAAGCTCAATCAGAGGTCACTAAAATCTCGGAGGAGAAAGAGAGGATGTCCAAAGAAGCGCAAGAGTTTCTGACTCTTTTAGATGCAAAACTCTCAGCCTTACAGACTGCTCATGACACAGTGGAATCACAAGCCTCCCAAATCAAGCAGTTGCAAGACCAACTGGTGCAGTCACGGTCTGTTTCTCCAAGCCCTAATGTTCCACTGATCCCTTCTCTCTCAAAGCAGGACTTGGCAATTCTCCAGAGACAGGCTACCTTGTGTCCTTTATTCCAAGATAAAGTGGAAAGATTGCAGTCCAGGATGGATCTGCTATGGTCTACATTTGAGCATTTCCAGGAATATGTTCCTCCGGACCATTCTTTCTTTGTTCACTATCAATTGCAAAAGTTGGCCTTTTACATGAAGCTTTCAACGATGGATCTTCCTCTTCCAGAGGATGCTTGGAGTGGGGCTTGGTCTCCTGAGTTGCTGACAGAGGTGGTCCGTATGGTGTTTGAAGATTCTGTGACGACGGATACCATGTTGCTATCCTATATGTATCTACGAGGTGATCTGTTGATTCCAGATGAAGTAGATATGGCCTGGTATGTGGGAGATGTGGTTTTGCAAGTTGTTTTGTACGTCAACTATTTGGAGTTGTGAATAGATGACATATTCCAGAGTTACTCCTCAAAAGTGGATACTTGCCCTGATAATTCCTAGCACTCAATGATTGATTTCGTGGTCTTGAATCAACGTTAGAACACAGCTTCTACTTATGTACAGAGCACTAACCAACTGAGGGTAGATCTCTTAGCTCACTTTTCCAAAAACCATCCATTTGATTCAACCTTTTTTGATGCCTATCAGAGAAAATCTATCTTAGGTCCCTCTGTTCCTAGCCTATTGTACTACCAACAAATGGCTCACAGTTATGATACATTTTTTCCCATTATCAAGCCAATTCAACCGCAATCTTACCTCTTCTTTTCCAACCTCAATCTTTTCCTCAAATTCCCATATTTACATATTGCTCTTTTATCGAAGATAGAGTATTTTCCCCTTCTCCACCATACCCTTCTCTATCTATCCCTATACCTTCTACCTTTTCTATTTATCAATTAACACCTTTCCTAACAGATTCCCTAAAATTTTCAGCCACTCTTTTAACTTATTCCTCCTTTTATGATTTTTCCTACCCATCTCTTCATCCTCTTTTACTTATTCCACTTCCATCTCCTGCCACTTCTATCTCTCAACCCCCTTAGTTGGTTAGTGAATATGAAGGGTTTGATCAGTAGATTCCTAGAAGAAGAGGATGGAGCTCGACTGATTCTCTTACAAGACCTCAGATTAACTGACCAATAATTCTAGGAGATTGGACAACTGCCAGTCAGGCATACCAGAACTACCTTCACTTTGCTCACCAACATTCACAATCTCTAGATCCTTCGGTGAGATTGACAGCTCATTTTGCTTGGTATCTAGCATACATGCATAGGCATTCCCATAATGATCAAAAGGCCATTCCAAAACTTTGTATGAATGTCAATGTGAACATTGACTCCCACCAGTTGGATGTCTTGTATTTTCATGCCCTATGTCTACCTAGTAGATACCTTGTTTTGCTAGAAAGGATGTGTTGCTTGCAATTCTTTCAAAATCCTCCAAAGACATTTGTAGATGAATCCTTCTCTATGGATTGTTTTCGAAACCACCAAGCCTTTAAAAGGGATCATCTTCATTGATGCCTTTGCAATGTATTTTGGATGATTCTTAATGATATATATCTCTTTTTGGAGGTGTCATTTAGATGGTTGTGTTAGTGTTTGTGTGTTGTTGTAATAATTGTATGTGATGAGTTCGTGCTGATTGAGAATAATTTGTTCGAGAGCTCTTTTCAAAAGATTGATGATGGATGGAAAGCCTATAGTGGAAAGCTGAAGAGAACCTCTTATATCATTTACAAATTTGTTATGGCTTTTTAAATGATTAATCAGATGAGTTAAAGAATACCGAAGTTTTCCTTTAGTAGTGTTTTTCTATCAGATACAGGTGATAAGTTAGGTCATGGTTTGGAGAGATTATTGAAGATTTGATGCAAGATAAAATTGAGCTCTTTAATGAACTTATATTCTTCTTTTCCTTAGGTCGCGAGGATACTTCCTTTCTAAGTGTGGGGATATGTTGAGAGTGGAAAAAGACTGAATTTTGGATTGATTTTTGTTGTTTTTGAGGTCTAAATGATTGATTTTTGATGGATTTAGAGTGATGTATGGTTGTTAATGAAAGTATTTGAGAGTGTTTTGGATGATATTGATTATATTTTGGAAGTTCATGATGATTCTCAATGGAGATATGAAGCTCTATGATGTTCTGATAGGTTTTGTTAAGGTTCTATATAGCTTCTGTTTTGTTCTGATTGTCTTCTGTATGAAGCATGGATTGATGGTTGATGAAGATTGAGATCTTTTGGAAGCTTATTGAATAGTTTTTGATAGTTTGGAATGGTTTGAGTATGAGTTATGAGGTTTTGATGACCTTCTGTAACCCTCTGTAGAGCTTCTGTCTCTGCTCTGTCTTTGTATTGTAACTGTAATGTAGTTGCTCTAGTACTGTACTGTAACTGTTCTCTAGACCTTCTCTAAGTGTTCTGTAGAAAGTATGTGTGAATTTGGGAAAGTTTTATAACCTTTTGAAAGGATGAATCTAAGTTCAAAAGAGCTAAAACAAGTGGAAGAAGCAACTGCTGAAGACTGAAGAGAAGACTAAGTGACAGTGACAGTAATGAGCTGTGAAAAGACACTGTAGTGGCTTTGGTGACTCTTCATATCAGATATACCTCTTGGGAGGTACATCCAAGACCTAAGAAGGATTATTGAGAGTTATTATGAGAGTATTGTAGTGAGGAGATGATGTACTATTGATAGAGAAAGAGAGAGAGAGCCAGAGATAGTCAATTCTATCAAAACAGTGTAACTATATATGAGAGATTGAGAGAGAGAACTATGAAGACATTGAAGAAGGATAATATATGATTGATTTCCATTCAAAGATGGTGTATTATTTTGTGTTATTTGTTATATTGAAGAATTTTATGAAGATGTTGAAGATTATGGTTGATTCTATCAAATCCGTGGGAGAAATCTACTATGATGCTGCGTGAAGAATTGCTGTTTTCTTTGTTTTGATTATCAAAAGAATGAAATAAAAGCTTGTTAATGTTACAAGATAGATTTTCTCGCAAGAGAATTCCCTTTTCCTTGGTGTTCCTCTTGGGGCTCCACACTAAAATATGTGCAACCTTGCCATTAATGATACCTTTGAGTCGAAGTGTACTTTTTCCTTTGCATCTGATCCATGCATCATGTGAAATAGTACACAAGGAAGCATGAGAATCATGAGCGCCATCTGGATCAAATGGAAACCCATCCATGGGATCATATAATCCTTCATTAGCGGCATCCTCTTCTTCATGAACTTCATCGACAATTGGGTAAGCATCAACATGCAGTAGATTTTCCTCATGTTCATCTTCTTCAACTTCAACATCTTGACTAATCACCATATTAATTTTTTAATTATTGGATTTGCACTTCAACTTATGGTCCTATGACTACTTCTCCCCACATTTGAAACATAATCCTTTGGTATGCATTTCTCTAAGATTGTCATGAGGAAGGAAGTTGCTGTTAGATTTGTTTTGGGATAGTCTAGGAGCATTTTCAGCTCTTGAAAAATTGTCTCTTGCTCAGCCACATTTCTAAAAATTTTCCCTTGTTTATGTGTATAATTTCCACCTTGTTTAGAGGTATAAACATTAGGGAAATTTGAAACTTTGGTGTTATTATTATTTTGACTATTATAATCCGTGTTTTCTTGCTTAATGTGTCTCTTGATTGGCTGAAAACTTGCCCATTTTTTGTTGGTTGATTGGAAAAATTATTGACCATACTCCTTTGCTGGAAATTTCCTACATTTCTCTTGTACTTCAAGGAATATCTTTCAGCCAATTGTATGGCCTCATGTAAAATTTTTGGTTGTTGAGCTTCTACCTTCGATGATAGGGCAAGGTCAAGACCAAAAATGTATTTATTTAGCTTAACAAAATCTGAAATTCTCTTTGAGCACATGCATACCATCTTCTCTGGAGCCCTTCTTTTTCCAAAGAAAAAACAAAAACATCAATCATTGCTTGATTGAACTCCTCCCAAGTGAGAAAGTTTTGCCTAATATTGTGCATGTAACGCCAATGGGTGTAACCATCAAGATGAAGAGTTGCAAAATAAAGCTTGGCTTCTTCACTTCTATGATAAAGGGTGAAGTACAATTCAAACATATTAATCCATTCCTCCCACTCTGAAGGTGAAGCATTATCCCCTTTGAAATTAGTGATATTAATCTTTTCCTTATACTCCTTTTCATTGTAATATGGCTACCCATAAGAATGTTGCTTCTGAGAATCTTTGTTCCATAAGTTTTGCCTAAAAGTAGGTAGCCCAAAACCATGAGATGAGGGTTGATCATTTGAAACATGCTCTTTATTTGAGTGATCATGGGCTGATCTTATTTCATTATATCTTCCACCTTCATGAACTTGATTGTTGATTGCATTTCCTTTTTGTACATTAGAGGGATGATGGTAAAAAGACTTGTAGAAGGGGTCGCAACCATGATAATCATCATCCCATCGATTATTGTCTTGTTCCCCTTCATGTCTAAGACTATCTTTTGGGCTTCTAAACTGAGGCCTTGTGGTATGAATGCCATGTATTTGTGAAGGGTAATGATTATCCCTCACTCTAGATAGTTCTCCCCTTTCAAAAGTATGCATAGCTAGCTAAGAACTTTCTTTGTTTGGATGGGAAAGATTGCCAACAAGAGAGGTTGCATGTGGATCATCAATAGTTTCAAGTTCCCTTTGTGGCTTGCTCCCATTTTCCTTTATGGTTGAAATGGGTTCTTGGAATAAAGATTTGTTGCTTTTTTGTATATCAAAGATACCCTTGTTTACTTGTGCCATCCCTTGCAACAAACCCTGATTCATATGTATTAGGCCCTTATTCAAAGTTTTCAAATCCTTAGAAAGACTTTCATTCACATGTCCTAACTCTTTTGACAGTAAAAGCTAATCACTCATGACATGTACTTCGTGTATATAATCCCTTTCTTGGTGTGTGCTATAAGCAATCCTAGTGCTTAAGACTTTATCTATTTGCTCAAAATTATGGCCTTCATTTGTGGAATTTTGATCCTCTTGGAAGTTCCTAACACCATCATTCACTACTTCAGTAATGGGGTCTTTCTTCTTATTCCTAGCCATGAGAAGATAGTGATGTAGTAGTAGATAGTTTGTCAATAAATCCCCTCTTTCTCAGAATATAGCATCAATATCAATTATTAATACCTATATGGGAATCTTATTATATGGGGATATACTATATTTCAAAAGATATCGACTTGGGTTGGAGACTTTGGGTGGAATAATGACAAACATTGTCCCTCTATATACTATCTAGGTGTTGTCTCACTGTACCTAGTGTCAGTAAATCAACAATAACTTGAGCTCTCAATATCGGATTGACAAATTTTTTAATTCAAATCAAAGCTTAGGATCCCCTCTTAAAATAAAGATGTTAAGTTCTCAATGTTGATCAAGATAGAAGTTTCTATAATTGAATCTTTAGTTCTAAACAGAAGTTTTCTACACCATGTCTATAACCTATAAGTACCCTATTTGACCCTATGGGAGTACCTTGAGTAGAAGAAACCCTTGTAAACCTCTGTAACAACCTAAAGAGGATTATGTAGCACCTATAGGGCTTAAGGATAACCTGTAGATTGGTAGGTACTTGCTGTAAAGACCTCTAAAACTGTGACCACCTTTAGGTATCATTGTGACCACTTGTAGGTATCTAGAGAATAGGAGATGCCTTGCACCTCTTCCAAATTTTTTCCAATTGAACCTTAAACACCTGTGCCACTTTGAATAGGGTTGATCACTACTATCCTACTATCAAACTCTGACAATGGGAAATGTATATGCACCTAAATTTGAAAATTGCATGGGCTCCAAGACAAGATAGGTGTGCAAAGTTCCTTCTCAAGCCGGGTTATGCACCCCTCCAGGGTCATAATCGGGAAGGGAGGGTCACTTCACTATTGCCTTCTTAACTTGCCTAGCATTGGTTTTTTCCTTGTAGGAATCAACATGGGAAACATATTCTAATGGCTAATCAAACAAGAATGCTATACATTGACTAAAACATCCTTTAAATTCTTCAATGAAATGCAAGTGGGTATTGGAAAATGATTGAATTGAAAAGGCTATGGATAGGGCATTACCCTTTTGCAATAACTCATTACTTTTACAATATTCCCACTTACGATTTCCATCATTATTTTAGTCCTATAGCATCAATGTTCAATCATCTAACAAAATCTAAGTTAAGCAGGTAGTGAGTAGCATTTATACAATCAATTTAGCATCACTATTTGAATGGGCAAGAAAGAGAATTCATCATGTAATCACAATCAGTCCTAGGTTGAATTCTACATGCCCTTCCATGGGGATTAAGAGGATCTATTACACTCAATCTCTCACTATCAATAGTAGGACTGGTTCAAAAATTGGATGAAAAGAGAGATTTAGCTGAAAGTAATAGAATTACCTCTTTAATGTTGATGAAGAGTAGTAGATGAACCCCCAACCAGTCAATATTTAGCACAATTCACCATCCATGGATCAATATTGAAGATCATAAGGCCGACTTCAAGAAAACTTTGTCCATGATGATTGCTCCCATGTAATTTTCAACTCCCAATTAATAAGATTGCTCCAATGCATCAAGAGAATCCAATACTTTAATAGAAGTCTACAATGATTTATTGGAGAAGATCTTTTGAGCTTCGAATGATGTAAAATCTTGATAGAATCAAGGATTCCAAGAATTTTCAAACATTGCCATGTTCAAGGGGCTAAAAATGGCTTCAATCTTGAAGGAATGCTTCAATGTAAGCCTAGCCTTGAAGGAATAGCTTCTTAGGGTTGTAGACAACAAAAGCCCCATGAATTGAAGCCTCAAGGAAGAAAAATTTGATGAATATTGTGTTGAGATATCGAGCTCCACTCGTGATACGCCAGGGTGATCGTTGTATATTTATGTCACCGACTTGTCAGTTGCAGACGCGGTTGGTACACCGCTCATGAATAATAGCTACATGATAGCTATCCTTATCTACTCTAGTTCGTGGCTCAGTTAGTATGCCACCTTAGTTAGTTGAGTTTGGTTTGAGACCCATATATAGGGTTCTTCTATTTCTTTGTACTTGAGTTCTTTTGGCTTACACAACTAAGAAGAGGAAAACTGTTTTCAGCCTCCACCCTTGTGTGTCTTCCCCCATTGTGCAAGCAAGAAAGCTTCAAGTGAGACTCCTTCCTTCTCTCCCACAATCTTGACTTGGTATCAGAGCCTTGTTCGTGGTAAGGAGCTCAAGAAAGCAAGCCAAGCTCGCGGTGTTCTGGTAAGAGGAGCAGTGTTGCTTTCATTTTCTGTTTTGGGAGCAGATCTCTGCAGGTAGCACAGCCGAAAATTGCAGGAGTGCATTGTCTCAGGTTGAGACGCCCTTCGCGGTGAAGCAAGAGGGCAGTATATGCTGCGGGAGAGGGCTTTAGCCCTTGGCGACCTTGTTTTTTTGATTTGAGGCCATTTCGGAGCCTGTTTTGCAGACGGAAGTTTTCTGCACGCACTCAGGAAAAGGCTCAGTTTTATGCTGTGCGACCACTGTTCTACAGGTCGGTGAAAAGTTACTGTAGAAATTGCATCGTATGCTTGTGCGCAGAGACATTGGGAGTTTCAGAATCATCCTTGGTTCCTGTTTATGCAAAATCGTCACTAGGAAGTGACTGTGTGGTCAAATACCACTTTCGCCAGTTTTGCAGATTTGCCCTTGTGAGGGTGAAGCTGTGTTTTTTGCAGTGACAGAATTTCTTGCAGTATTCTGTAATGGCGTCTGATTCTCTTTCACAGATTGTCACTGAAAAGCTTGACAAGAACAACTTCCAGGCATGGAAGTTTAGAATGACGAATTTCCTTATGGGAAAAGGATATTGGGAATTTGTTGCAGGAAATGAAGAAGAACCAGTTCTTCCTGATGTTCCCAATCAACAGCAAATGCAGGCATTCAAAGCATGGCATGAGAGAGCCAGGAAAGTTATGTATTGGCTGTCTATCAGTATTTTAGACTCTATGATTGTGCATATTCAGGATGCAAGTACGCCAAAGGAGGCATGGGATACTTTGTCAAAAATGTATAGCACAAATACGCAAGCCAGGAAAATGCAGCTCAAGCAAGAGTTGCATAATGTGCAAAGAGAAAGTATGAGCATCAACGACTACCACATGAAGGTGAAGAAGATTGCAGATGCACTTGCTTCCATTGGGTCGCCAGTGGAAGATGATGATTTAGTTTCCGTGACCTTGAATGGTCTAGGAAAGGATTATGCACAGTTTCGGACATCCATTTCAGTTCGTGAAAGATTTCCTGATTTTGAGGAGTTGATTGCTCTTCTAATTTCTGAGGAACAGAGAAATGGTGGTGCATCTTCTTCAGGAGGAACTTCAAAAGAAGCTGTCTTCTACTCAAATGCTGGAAGAGGTAGAGGCAGAGGTAGAGGAGGCCGATTTGGAGGCCGTGGCAGAAATCAGAATATGCAGCAAACTCAAGAAAACCAGTCCTATGGAGGAGGACGTGGTAACTCTAGAGGCAGGGGGAGCCAAAGAGGTCGTGGTGGATGGCAAAGAGGCCAAAATGCAAACAGTAATGTTGAATGCTACTATTGTGGTAAAATGGGTCATATGGCTAAAGACTGCTATAAAAAGCAGAATGACATCATGAATGGAAAACTGCAACAAGGGAATTATGCATCTTCTAGTAGACAGGGTGATGACAGAAATGAGCATTTGTTCATGGTGCAGCACATGAACAATTCTATGACAAGTGCAGAAGAAAGCAATGATGTATGGTATGTTGACTCAGGTGCATCAAACCACATGACAGGTCATGCAGAATGGATGGAGGATGCAAGGAAAATGGAAAAACCAGGATTTGTGGAGACTGGTGATGATACTGCACATCCTATTGTGCAGATTGGAAAAATTCCCTTGTCTATGCAGGGTGGGAAAAAGAAATACCTGTCCGATGTATTTCATGTCCCGAATATTACCAAGAATCTGGTTTCAGTTGGTCAAATGGTTGAACAAGGCTTGCAGGTCAGATTTAATCCTTATGGATGCTTTGTTGAGGATATGAAAAATAAAGGTCGCTTGATAGCAAAAGGAAAGAAGAAGGGCAGAATGTTTACATTGGATGCAGACATGTCTGAATTGAGTGCAACAATGTTTGCACATGGGACCGGTGTAGTTGCAGATATTGATATCTGGCATAAACGCATTGGTCATGTTAATGTACAGCGACTTAAATCAATGCAGGCCCAAAATATTGTTGCAGGATTGCCAAAATTCAAGGTTGCAGAAATGCATAAGGTATGTGAAGCCTGTCAGTTTGGAAAACAGGCAAGGAAACCATTTCCTAGACATGTTCAAGAGAGTGAGAAGCCATTGGAATTAATCCACTCTGATGTGTGGACTACTAAAGCTGCATCTCTTGGAGGCTGTCATTATTTTGTCAGTTTTATTGATGACTGTAGCAGAAAAGTTTGGGTGTATTTTATGAAAAAGAAAAGTGAAGTTTTTGGGCATTTCAAAACTCTTAAAGGTATGGTTGAAAAAGAAACAGGCCTGCAAATAAAATGCCTAAGGTCAGATGGAGGGGGAGAATACCTCTCAAATGAGTTTGCAAGGTTCTTGCAGGAGCATGGCATAAAGCAGCAATATTCATGCAGTCATACCCCACAGCAAAATGGAATTGCAGAAAGAAAAAACAGACATATTGGAGAGGTGTCTCGTGCCATGCTCAATGAAAAAGACCTGCCAGATTTTTATTGGGCTGAAGCAGTTGCTACAGCAGTCTACATAATGAACAGGACTCCCACTGCAGCAATACATGGAATGACTCCAGAGGAGAGGTATACTGGTAGGAAACCAGATATTTCTCATTTGAAAATTTTTGGTTGCATTGCCTATGTACATGTGCCAGATGAGTTGAGATCCAAGTTGGATCCAAAAGCTGAGAAGTGCATCTTTATTGGTTACTCTCTGCAGCAAAAAGGGTATAGATGCTATAACCCTTCTACTCGTAAGTTTACAGTGAGCAGAGATGTTGTTTTTGATGAGATGAGTAGCTGGTATAAACCAGTAAATGTGATTGATGATGTAGATGCACAAAATGGTAATGCTGCACAGAATTCACAGCAGCAGTCACAAAATATTAGTGGACCTGGAGCGTCCTCTAGCAGTGGTTCACATTCTTCGCCATGGACAGGCAGATTGAGATCAGGAGAATCTTCTCAAAGTAATGCAGATAGTGGTATGCAGGTATCACGAAAAGGAAAAGAGAAGGTTGATCAGCCCATGTTTGATGTGAATGCAGGTCACTCTTATGTGGATGGTGAATCCAGTGGCTCAGAACAGAGCATTGATGATGAGTTGGGTATTCCTTCTATTGTTACACCTGGAGTAAGGAAGACCAGGGATGTTTTGAGAGCACCTGGGAGTGAACCTACTTTGCGCAGGTCTACGAGAGCTAGGTATCCTGTGGATAGGCTGAAATATGATGGATTTACAGCCATTCACTATGCATATATGGTTAAAATGATACAGGAACCAGAACCCACTTCTTTTGAGGAAGCCATGGGAAAAGAAAAATGGGAGAAAGCCATGGATGAAGAAATGGATGCCTTGGATGCAAATGCTACATGGGAATTGGTACCTTTGCCTAAAGGTAAGAATGCAATTGGCTGTAAGTGGGTCTATAAGGTGAAGCACAATGCAGATGGCTCTGTGAACAGATACAAGGCAAGATTAGTAGTCAAGGGGTATGCACAAACATATGGCATTGACTATGAAGAAACATTCAGTCCGGTTGCAAGGATGGCAACCGTAAGAGCAGTCATTGCTATGGCTGCATCAAAGGGATGGTCTTTACATCAGATGGATGTAAAGAATGCCTTCTTGCATGGTGATTTGCAAGAAGAGGTCTATATGGAGCAGCCACCAGGTTATGTGCATGCTGTTCATCCTGAGTTTGTTTGCAGGTTGAAGAAAGCTTTGTATGGCTTGAAGCAAGCACCTAGAGCATGGTCTGACAAGATAGGACAGTATCTTGTCACTATTGGCTTTCAGATTTCCAAGGCAGATTTCTCACTTTATGTGAGAAAAACAGAGAAAGGTATTATGCTGCTTGTCATTTATGTTGATGATTTGATTATGACAGGTGACAGTGATGAAGATATCCTTCATGTGAAAATGCTATTGAAGCAGAAGTTTGAGATGAAGGATTTGGGAGAGCTGCGTTATTTCTTGGGCATTGAGGTGATTAGATCACCAAGTGGGATACAGCTCTTGCAGAGGCAGTATGGATTGGACATGCTGTCCAAATATGGGATGACAGGCTGTAAGCCTATTTCAGTTCCTTTGGAGCAGAATGTGAAGCTGAGCGCAGATGCAGGTGAGCTTTTGGAAGACCCTACTATGTACAGACGCATAGTAGGAAGCTTGATTTATATGACTATTACCAGGCCAGATTTGAGCTATGCTATTGGATTGGTAAGTCAGTTTATGCAAGCTCCAAGGAAATCGCATTTGGATGCGGCTAGACGCATACTCAGGTATGTGAAGTCCACATTGCAGTATGGACTATTTTATGAGACTGGGGTTCAGATACAGTTGCATGGATACACTGATGCTGATTGGGCTGGTAGTATTTCTGATAGACGATCTACCAGTGGATATGTGTTCTCTTTTGGGAGTGCTGCAATCACTTGGAGCAGCAAGAAACAGCCTACAGTTGCCTTGTCGAGCACAGAGGCTGAGTACAGGGGTGCAGCAATGGCTGCATGTGAGGTAGCTTGGTTGCATAAGCTACTTTATGATATGCATCAGTCTACAGATGGGCCAGTTGTCATTTATTGTGACAACATGAGTAGTATACACTTGGCAAATAACCCAGTCTATCATGCTAGAACAAAGCACATTGAGGTGCATTATCACTATGTGCGAGAGAGGGTTTTACTAGGTCTTATTGATCTAGTTTATGTCAGCACAGAGGATCAGGTAGCTGACATATTCACGAAGGCATTGGGTGCAGAGAAGCTGCGCAAGTTCAGAGACCTGCTTGGTGTGCAGGAATTGGGATTGAGCTCGAGGGGGAGTGTTGAGATATCGAGCTCCACTCGTGATACGCCAGGGTGACCGTTGTATATTTATGTCACCGACTTGTCAGTTGCAGACGCGGTTGGTACACCGCTCATGAATAATAGCTACATGATAGCTATCCTTATCTACTCTAGTTCGTGGCTCAGTTAGTATGCCACCTTAGTTAGTTGAGTTTGGTTTGAGACCCATATATAGGGTTCTTCTATTTCTTTGTACTTGAGTTCTTTTGGCTTACACAACTAAGAAGAGGAAAACTGTTTTCAGCCTCCACCCTTGTGTGTCTTCCCCCATTGTGCAAGCAAGAAAGCTTCAAGTGAGACTCCTTCCTTCTCTCCCACAATCTTGACTTATTGATGTCTTCCCTATTTTTCCCTGATTTGGTATGAGAAAAATGCTTCAATCTTGCTTGGAAGCTTCAAACTATGCCCAATGTTGGGTTGTAGATGATTTCCTTTCACCTTTTGAAGCTACAAAGCACCAAGATTAACTGAAAACTTTAAGAAATTGCTAAAGTATTCATGATTTCCATTTTTATCCATAGCTAGGGGTGAAAAAAGCTTCAAGGCTAAAGGAGAGTGAAAGATCAATAGTAGAAGGCAAGTACTTTATGTCAGGGCTACCATTGATCAGTTAAATGAGGGATAGGATTCAATGGTGAAGAAGATTTCTGGTTTTTTCCAGGAAGGGAAGGATTGAAAAATGATGCAAACAATCATGGATTCTTCTGCATCACATGGTGATCATCGAGCCAAAGATCAAGCACAATGGTAGTTACAGGTTGCTTGAGACATCATGGATCATTCTCTGTAGGTTACATGAAGAGATATGGCCATGACAAGGAGATATGAGAAGAAAACTCCATGGAAGTTTTTAGCAAGAAGCTTAGAAAGAGAAAAGAAAAGTCTGATCTAAAAAGTAATCATGCTTAACTCTTCTGAAACCTATTTAGACTTCAATTAAGTCCAAGAACCATCAAAATTGCCCCAAATTGATCAGGAACCACCAAAATAACCTTAAATCCACCATTATTTCTTTAGACCTTCTTCAAGATCTTCAAATTTAGTCATGACTTACTAGAGAGAACCTTAACTAGACACAATTTTAACTGTGTCAAATCCTATGACTAATTCTTGTCCTCTAATTACCCTATGCCTAATCTTGTAACTAGATTCACCATGAAAATGACCTTCCCAATGGATCAAAGATGTGCTTTGGTACCAATGTAAAGAAGCTAATTTCCACAAGAAACCATTTAACTAAAAATACAAAGAAATAAACTATTTACCAAGGAAACCATAGCCAAGGTGGCTAGGCTAAAATGATATCACCATTGATGGCCAAGAATCAAATGATGAGAGGTTGCAACATGGTATGCACCCCAAGCAATGGCGGCCAAGAGTATGCACCCTTTTAGATGGTGGAAGGTAGATACCTCAAGTATGTAATGTTGTAAAATGGCAAAAAGATCATTGGCTAGTTACCACTTAGCCTTTTATACTTAACCCTAGTCACCTAAATATTGGCTAAGGCATTAAGGCTCTTTTACTCTATTACAACATGACCTTGATTATCCAGTGAGCTTTGCTAGCAAACAACTTATAGATACAGACATGAATTACTCCATAGTGGAGAGGGAAATTTTGGTCATGGTATTTACTGTAAAGAAATTTTGGCATTATCTTTTGGCTACGCCCTTTATCTTCTTTGTTGACCATCAATCCTTGCTTTATCTTATCAACAAACCTTGAACTAGACACATAGCTCGATGGTTACTTCTCCTTTTAGAGTTTGACTTTTCTATGGTTATAAACAAGGGCAAGCAACACTACATGGTAGATCACATGTCCCATATACCCACAAGAGAGGTCATTGGAGAAGGCATTATAGATGACCTACCTGATGCACACCTTTTAAGCATGTGCACCAAGAGGGATTTATTCAAAGCTTACTTGACGCCTTATTGGGTTGACGGCATAGTCCTAATCTTGGAGCACAGACTACCAGAGAGATCTATTAAAAAGGCTAGGCCAAGGTGCCTTATCCTTAAGATTCAACCCTATCAATTAATCATCAGCCAACTCTATAGGCTAGGGCAAGATGGCATTGTTGTGGAGATGTGTATGTGAATGTGAAATGCATGATATGCTGACTAAAGCACATGGTGGAATTGTTGAAGGACACTTCAGTAGAGATACTACAACTTGCAAGTTACTACAATCTCAACTATGGTGGCCCACCCTATTCTGGGATGCTGTTAAATTCGTAAAGCATTGTGACGAGTAACAAAGGACTAAGGTTCCTATTTGTAAGGATGAGATGGAGTTAATCCTAGTCATAACATGCCAACCATTTGGAAAATGGGGCATTGACTTAATTGGTCCAATCAATCCCACTGCACAGTTTCTCAAGACAAATACATCATTGTGGAAATGGACTACCTTACAAAATGGGTCAAAGCTCAAGCCACGAGAAAGAATGATGCTAGAACCACGGCTAACTTCCTTTGGGAGCAAGTGATCTCAAGATTCGAACGCCCCATTAGTGACCAAGGCACTCATTTCATTAATGAAGTAATTGTCCACTTGCTATCCACCTTCTTGATCATCCATAGGAAATCATCATCTTACTACCCTCAAGATAACGGTCAGGCGGAGTCCACGAACAAGATCCTAGCGAATGTCATGACCAAGGTAGTTTCTACCTCGTACAACAACTAGGATAACAAACTCGTGGTAGCACTATGGGCCTATAGGACAGCCTATAAGATGGTAGTTGGGCAAACACCCTTCAAGTTGACCTACGGAACTGAAGTGATTCTGCCTGTAGAGCTTTTTGTCCCTAGCTTGAGAGTAACAAAGCAAGAGCAATGGGATGGGAAAGAAGCATGGATTGAACACTTAGTGGAGCTGGAATGTCTCTCCGCGACACAACTCCTAGCTACTCATGCACTAAACTATGAGAAGGAAAGATGCAAGAGTTGGTTTGACAAGCATGTCAAATGGTGGGACTTCGAGCAAGGCGACGTAGTATTGCTATACTCATTGAAAGGCCATAAACAGAAGATGAAATTCAAAGGATTAGGATCTTTCAAAGTCCATAATATTAGTCAAACAAACAATGTGGATCTTGAGACCTTAGAGGGAGAGGGCATATGTTTCTTTAACAATATTCGCCTCAAGAAGTACTACCCTCCAACCCATCCATTGCACGAGTGACATATGATACAAGCGCATGTCAATGTGAGAGTAGCCACCATCATAGAAATCAAGGATACATATACGAGGAGGTAGTAGAACCTACTTATCTATAAATTACATTCATTGCTCAAAAGATAAGCACTTTTGATGCACTCATTGATGAGGGGGATTGACTTTAGTATCCTTGCTCACGAGCATTTGACTCTCATTGGTCAACCCCAGCCTGCAGCCCATGAATGCTAAGCTCAACCTATTTGGGGGATAGTCCTACCCTCTGCTAGGGAAATGCAAAGTAGTAGTCTCTATCGAGACGGAAAGCCTACCTGTGATTTTCTATATGCTACCTAACACCAAGGCCACAGGTAAGGAATCACTACCAAGATGCACTTTCAACAAGAAGCAAGCACATTGCAATGTCGAATATGACGTGTAGTGCATTCACCTCACCATTCGCACTATGAGGACAGTAACATCTTTCAGCAAGGACAGCATGGCTCCATCCAAGCCCACAATGCCACTGATAATAGTATCTAACCCAAAGTCTAAGGAGGGGGATGGGACTTGTCCCGCCCTACCAAGACTAACCAATCACAACTCAAGGGAAACACAACCAAGACCATTGAACAACAGCTAAAATGGGTACCTAAATGCCAACCACTACCAGTAAGAGGCAAAATGCATGGACCCATAACTCCTAACCATCATGCCCTAGGCATAGGAGACGGTGTTCTAGAACTCGACGAATAGTTAAGCCACGATGGGTACCTATGGCCCTATTGCATGCACAAGGCTACTATGAAGGCAACAACTAGATTTGGGTGCCAAAGATTAAGCATACTACATGTGCCCTTCATTCATTAGCTAGTAGCCCATCTCCAAAGACTTGTGAGCCACCTAAAACTACTAAATTGCTTGAGTCACAAACTAAACCCGTCGAACCTCAATAGGTCTACCAACCAAAACCGCAACAACCGATTGCCCCTAAACCAACCCAACCTAATGCTGCTAGCACCCCAACGGCTTCATGACTAGCAAGTAGCACAACCTTTGAGCTCCAAACCACGCCCCTCACACAAGTGGTTAGCTCGTATCCTAAGGATTAGCCAAAGTGGTAAGCACCACTTGCTGAGCTATCCAGTCCAGTCAAACCCCAACATCATGTAGGCCTTAAATCCTCTTATGAGTGGAGATCTATTCTTATGTTGGCCTCTAATCTAGCTAATAACATGGGGGATGACTTAATCACATGCATTATATGCTTGAATGCTACCTTCACAAAGCTTGCTAGAAGCTATGAATGGTTGGACACCTAGGCTTCCTAGACGAGACACTGACAGATGTATGCACAATGTCATATACCTGGGAAGAATCTGAGTTCATTTACATCAAAGTCCCCATGGTAGGCTGAGGAATTGATCGCCACTGAGATCTCTCATAAGCAAGCAAGGAAACGAAGGCTAATCACCTCCTATAGCAAGAACAAAGTCTCTACCACCACAAACCAAGAGCTAGAAGAACTTAAAGCATTGGCCGTCACTAATTCCTCCTTTCTACATAAGTGGTACACTCTTTGTCTTCAATGGGAATAATAGGGATATCCAATCATGACCAATGTCAAGCATAGATGTGCCATTCATCATCCTCAATGATCACATCATCATCTTCATTAGGAGGAGGATGAACCTCTGGAGGATCAACTAGAGGTAAAGGGACTTCCTTTGTAGGGGTAGCATGCATCAAGAATACATAAAGGTACAAACCAAATGTGACATTAGTCACATTTTCTCTAGTAGCTCTGATGAAATACCGATCCATCTTTGCCAAGAGATAGGTACTCCAATCAATGGTAATACCTTTATGAGAAGTTGTGAACAACTACTTGGAAAGGTAATGAGACGGGGTTTTGGCGGCATAAACCTGTCCCAAAGAAATTAGCACTCTTAGGTGTCATAAGAATAGTTGTACCACAAATAGGACCAAACCTCTTACTGTAAGAAGTTAAAAATTCATCACAGATGTCAAGATCATCGAGAACTAGCAGTAAGGGAAGGCCCAAAAACTTGGATAATTCCACTTTAGCAATGAGGTCCAAATCTAGCAACAAGGAATAATCATGAGATACCAAAGGCACATACTAGATCAAGGGAGGGATTCGAGGTGCCATTTAGATGGTTTACACACAAACACCACACACATAGATAATCAAAATGAATGCTTGCAAAACAACAGGATAGGAATAGATAAGATATCGATCATAATAGACTCACACAACTTGACTCATTAACTAGCCACCCCAAGCTGTCCACATCCTAGGAAAAATTTGGCATAACCTCTACAAACGTGCAATCGAAAGCTTCATGCGATGCAGATAAATAGACACCCTGAATCCCCATATCAGGTAGAAAAGAAAAAGAAAAATACATACCATACCCTGACTCATCAACATGATCAAAATAAAAATATAGAATCACATAAGAACTTATCATTCTCGACATGACACTTGAACTATTAACCATCATTGACAAGAGGACTATACAAGACTCCACCATTTCCATCCCCACAAAGTGCATTCATTAAAAAGGAAAATGTGCAGTCTGAGGGAAAGAAATGTAATGAAGGATTCACTTTAATAAAATTATTAATAATGAATAAAATTTTATTAGGTAATAAATATTTTTTTAAAAATAGCAGTTCCTTGTTATCATTTATTTAAAATTTACTAAGTTTGATATGGTGCTCATAACCCAGACTTCGGACCTTGATCGAGTGTCTCTAAGTGCAAATTCCTTTATTAAAAATTAATTTTGTGTTAAGAACTTTTTTACCATTACCTGCTTTTTTGGTGACGATTGGTTTATTTTTAATTAAAATTAAATGTGTCTATAGCGCGTGAAGTGCATGCTAAGTGAACGATGGGTTGATTTTAATTTAAAAATATATGTGTGTGATGCGAACACGTGTGAAAAATGTGGTGATCATGATTCATTTTAATAATTAAATGTGGATTTTGGGGTGGCAAAAATAAAAAGGAAAGAAAAGAAATACCTGGGACGGGTGTGTATACAACTAAAAACGGAATGTGTACTCACCCACTAACGTGATACAATCACTAGGGAAGCCAACAAAAAATCTAGCTAGTTGGAAAAATTTAGGACATAAGCGAAAAAGAACAAAACACCATAGAAGTAATTGTCAATATACGTGTAGAGTGGTGTCAAAATTTTTGTCTACTTATCAATTTATGTTGTATGGAATGTGTTGGCTTAGATTTGGTTTTTTGTTAAAATAAAAGGAACATATGTAAGGAGTATAAATGAGGTATACCATGTGTATAGGTGTATAGTTCATTGTTGTTTTTGTTTATGTTTTCATATAGGATTATTCGTCTATGCAGGAGGTAGGAAGGCTTGCCACATCACACCGTCTAGCATGGTAGGGACCACAGAGCAACACCCAGGGAGGTAGCTTTGTTGATGAAGTGTTGGTTAGGTTGTAAATGGCAAGGTGTATAGCACTCAATCTCGACAGTCACTCATGTTGAAATGATAGATAAGCTGATCATCCCATGGTGCAGGTCACTTGAAGCATAAGGATTGAAACCCATAGCTCTCATCCATTTTAGAAATCGACAAAGGGAATAGTTCAGAGGGAGTATGCCAATGTGCATAGTTGATGGTGCATTGGTACGTCCCAACCCATTTGGCATAGGTGCAAGAAGAAAGACCAAAGAGCCTTATTGTGCAATGCACCAAAGAGAATGAGGTGTAGAGTGATGGCAAAGGAGGCCTATTCCATGTGCGTGCAACACTCCATTCACACATCTCACCTCTCTGTTGGATATAAAGGGCAAGGACTGGTTACTCACCCCACCTTATGTCTCACACTTTGTTGATAATTACAAAGGGAAACCCATACTCACATCCCCATCCAGTTAGGATGAAAGCTCACATCGCTCTAAGTTGGTCGATGAAGATCGGCTTCAGCTAGTTGATGATGTCAATATGGATTGGTTGATGAAAATGCATAGCCAACAAAGCCAACAAATCCGGTACTTGGATTGCATAGGATTAATATTGTCTATTGTAGGAGTTAGAAGCACTGATGGGTTTACAAGATTCAACGCACCAAGGGAGGTGGCTTGGAAGCTTCTGTTGCAAGAGTTCGGCTAGTAATTCAGCTATCCTAGACTGCAAGGTGTTACCACCTTTTCCACAACCAGCTTCTTGTCTAAGGGTGTGTGCCACCTTTTTTTTGGAACGAGGCTTGTTATGACAATGAATTTCTTCCTTTTCTCCCATAATAGTTTTATTTTTATCTTTTTATTTTATCTTTTCTTTTCTTTTACCCTACTCCTGAGGGTGTTTCCACATTTTCTCCAAAGAATAGGTGTGCATGACAGGGACCGAAGTCCTTTTCTCCCATGATTGATATTTATTTATTTGTTTGTTTTTTTTCTATTGAAAGAGGAGAATGGTAGGAACAACATGTATTAAAACCATCCTCACCACCTTTGATGCATCAGATGGAAAGGAAGCCAAAGAGGGGGGGAAGGTGGTTGTGAGGGGCTAACAGAATGAAGCCATATCATCACGATCAACAAGAGGGCAACCAGGAGCATTAGATAAAGCCATATGGACCACCGTGTAATGAATGAGAGATCTATCAATGGTGATTGTCAAGATCCCCATGGAGGATAATACGTTTTGAGACAATAGCTATTAATAAGGAAGGGATCATATGAAGCATCAGCTATCTGGATTTGGACATAGCCATTAGGGTTGATGGCAAGTACCTTATAGGGGCCCATCCATCATTGTTGAAGCTTGGCTGGAAACTTGTCAAATTGCACATCATAGGCTAGGACTAAGTCATCTTCCACAGACCATTTTTGCTTCCTTCTAGTTGGTGGATCGATGGGACCAAAAAAGTCAATTCCCCACTTCTCGAATGGCTTTAGGGAAAGGATAGGTTGTAGTGGCATGGCGCTAGATTTGGAAGGCTTTCCCATTCTCTGATAAGCATCACAACATTTTCAATAGTCATAACCATCCTTGTGGAGGGTCGACCACCAATATGCTACAAGAAAGGCCTTTCTGGTTGTCGCTTTTCCTGCAAAGTGTCTGCCACAAGGCTCATCATGGCATGCTTTGAGGACGATTCCAATCTCTTCTCTTGCAACACATCTTTGCAATACCTCGTCTTTGCCTTTCTTGTTTAGAGCACCACCTAATAGGGTGTAGGGGGATGATTCCAACAAAAGATTCTTCTTCTAACAGCTTGAGATACAAGGGGGATACTCTTGGGTTGACAAGAGGTTGGCTATATCTGCATACCATGGGGTAATGACTAGAAATAGGAAAGAATTAGGAAGGTCTAGATCATCCTGCACTTTGTCATCACTCTGAGGGATTCACGACAAATGATCGGCCATGACATGAGAGCAACTAGGGTTGGTAACCACTTTAAAGCTGAACTCCTGAAACAGAAGGAGTCATCTCATCATTCTTCCCTTCACATTGGCCTTGTTCATTAGGAAGTATAGGGCTTGGGGGGTTCACTATATATATATTCTCTATATAACGTGCGCTCATGGCCTATTTATAAATATCCTACTTTTTGAATTTTTCTTGAATAAAACACAATCCTTTTCTATTCAATCTGTAAGTAATCTCTTTATATGACACCCTTTCGTATGTAAAAAATGTATAAAAATGGTGTTTTAAAAACCCCTTATTTTGAACTCACGTTATATATACATATAAACATGAGTGACCCCCCCGAGGTATAGGGCTTAATGGTCCACATAGAATTTGAAGTGCATCTACAACAAGTAGTGTCAGAACTTCTCCAAGGCAAACACCATTACTAGGCACTCAAGCTCCATCATTGTGTAGTTTCTTTCTCTGTCGATTACTTTCCAACTTGCATAATAGATAGGTTGATCTAACTTCAAGGGGCCCTTTTGGCATAACACTGCACCTAGGCCTTCGAATGATGCATAAGTGTGCACATGGAACTCCTTCATCCTATCAGGAGATTGTAGGATGGATGTTTCAATCAGGCAATGTTTTAGAATGTTGAATGCCTCATCACAATCAGTGGTCCAGGTAAACTTTGCATCTTTTCTCAAGAGCTTATGAAAAGGGGCTTCCTTTTTCACAAAGTGTGCAATAAACCTTCTATAATAGCCCACATGGCCAAGGAGTCCCCTCAATTGTTAGAGGTTGGTTGGCATTGTTAAGGTGACAATCTTCTCAATCGTGGCAGGATCTATTGCTATCCCTTGTGCAGAGAAAATGTGGCCTAGAAGAATTCCTGACAAGACTCCAAAGATGCATTTGTCGAAGTTGAGATAAATTCCATACTCTCGACATCTATCAAAGCACTGCTCTAGGTATCCCCAATGCTCACGGATTAGGCTATAGACACAGAAGTCATCTAGGTATACCTCAATGAAGTCATGCAAATAGTTTTGGAGTGTAGCCATTATCACTCTAGAATGTAGTAGGGGCATTATAGATCCCGAACGACATCGCTCTGTAAGCATAGGTTCCCCATTTGGTTGTGAAGGTCATTTTGGATTGATCTTATTCTACTATCTACACTTGATTATATCCATTGAATCCATCCAAGAGAGAATAGAGTTTATGGCATGCTGCTATGTCCAACAATTGGTATGTGAAAAGAATAGGGAAATGATCCTTCTTCATCTTGGAATTCAACTTTCAAAATTCCACACAAATTTGCAGCATTCCATTCTTCTTGGGTACTACCACAATGGGTGAAACCCATTCATTATTAGCCACTAGATAGATAAACTCGACTTCAAGAAGCTTCAGTAATTTGGCTTTCACTAGGGTAGAATAATTTGGATTCATACGCCTCTATCTTTGCCTCACAGGTTTGGCATCAAGCTCTAGGTCGATGTGATGTTGGCACACCGTGGGATCAATCCCCTTCAGATCTTTGTACAACCATGCAAACATGTCTAAGTTCTCCTTCAGTAGCTCATATAGGACCAATAGCTCTTTTTTTGGCAGATTGATACCCACCTTCAGGTGACGTTTGGTACCCTCAACATCCACAAATGTTAATTGCTTTTCTCCTTCCACTTTGCGGATGAATGTCCCACAGATGGATTTTGGATATAGATTTGACTCCCTCAAGGGAGTAGTCTCCTCTTCTGATGATTGACATCCAATGAATTTCTTGCCATGAGGTAATTTCACCAAATCCCAAGTCTTGTTTTTCCTTAGTGCATCCATCTCTTCATCCATTGCTTGTCTCCACTCTTTGCTCTCTACTGCTTCTTCAAAGCAAGTAGGCTCCACATGTTGTACATAAGAAACCGTGTATGCATAATGCATCTTCATGAATCCATTATAAGTCAATCTATCAAGTGGATACCTTACCCTTTCTGACCTACTCAATTGAGGTGCACTACCATGTGTCTCAACTAATCTAGCATGTGGTGGAATATATTTTCCTGCACTTCTAGTGCTAGGTGTTTTAACATGTGGAATGCCATACTCATCATCTATAGATTCATCTTTTGAACTTTTAACCATAGGCCTCTTTCCCTTTGCAACTTCTGCACTCCTTTGTGCACTTCTCAACCTATCACTCCATGGACTGCAATTGCCACTGCTTTCCACATTCTCTTGAGGTCCTGAAGCATCTTCTACATGCTGATTTTCAGCCTTGTTGTTTGCTGAAATTTTCCTTCCATAGCCATCAACATCATTGCTTTCATAGGAATCAATATCCACTACAATTTTGGGCTTTTACCATGATTCACATTCACTAAATCTGACATCCCTGATTATGTATATTTCCTTACTCACTGGATCATAGCATTTGTATCCCTTCTTCTCATTGGGATATCCAAGGAAAATGCATTTTAGAACCTTTGGTTCCATCTTCTTTCTCAAATCATTTGGAACATGAATATAACAAACACATCCAAAGACTCTAAAGTATGCAACAATGGGCGTCCTACCATAAATTTTCTCATATGGTGACATATTATGAGTCAAGGCTGTAGGTGTTCTATTCATAATGTGAACTGCAGTATGCACTGCTTCTGCCCAATATGACAATGGCATGTTCATTTGGTTCATCATTGCCCTTGCAACCTTTGCAATGATCTGATTCTTCCTTTCAGCCTCACCATTTTGCTGAGGTGTGTATCTACATGTCAATTGCTCTTTGATACCATGATCTCTCAAGAAGTCACAAAACTCATATGACATGTACTCTCCACCATTATCTGACCTCAAACATTTTATGTAGCATCCAAACTGCTTTTCAACCATAGATTTAAATTCCAAAAACTTTTCAAATGCTTCACTTTTATGCTGCATAAAGTGCACCCAAGTCATTCTGCTAAAATCATCAATGAAAGTGATATAGAATCTACATCTTCCGCTCATGGAAACATTCTGGCATGGGCCCCAAATATCTGGGTGTACCATTTCCAAAGGATAACTGCTTATTCTCCCCCTCTTTGGAAATGGCAATTTGGACTGCTTGCCAAATTGACAAGCCTCACATACATGATCAAAATTCACATATCCAAAATGTGATAGACCACTGACTATCTGTCTTGATTGCATTTGCTTCAATCTTTGCAAATTGACATGACCAATCCTTCTATGCCATAACTCCACGTCCTTATTTTGCCCATGTTCACTCTCAACATACATAGAGTTTTGAATCACTGGAGTACCTACATCCAAAGCAAATAATCTCCCTTTCTTTCTACCACGACCAATCACCCTGCCATGTCTTCCATTATGGAACTCCTCAATGAAACATCCAAACTTATTGAATCTCACTTGCAATCCTTGATCTGTCATTTGACCAACCTATGCTAAGTTCTTAGTTATTGTGGGCACATAAACTACATCACCAAGCGTATTCTCAATCCCATCTTTAGTAACAAGTGGCATACTACCAATATGAGTAATTTTATGTAAAGTATCATCACTAGTGGCAACATATTCCTCATTCTGCATCTGTTCCTTGCTATCAAACCACTCAGCATGATGAGTCATGTGGTTTGTAGCTCCTGAATCCAAAAACTAGTCATTCTCACGAGGAGGATGAGTCATGCTCTCAAGCACATGCTCCATATCAAATAGGTGACCTCTAGGAGATCCACCTCTAGGTCCATAGCCTGTATCACCATAAGTGTGTGCATAGTGGCCATATTGGGTCCTTCCACAACCCCTGGACATGGCATTTTGTTTGTGATAACAATTCCTCTCAAGATGACCAAACTACCCACAATAATGACAAGTGCCATTTCTCTATGAAGGATTAGATCGTCCTCTACCTCTAGAGAAAGATCTCCCCCTGCCTCTATGCATCAAGTCACCACAACCAATGTTTCCTCTTCCATGAGCAAAACCATCATTACTACAACCAAGTGAAGAGCCTCTAGCTCTAGATGAGCTGCCACGACCTCTCTAGTGATAGAAAACATTGTCTCCATGTGCATTTTTGCCACTACTAGATGCATTCAATCCCTACTTGATTTCTTCTGTAAGTAGAAATAAGCTCCTCAAAGTTAGGCATAGAGCCTCCTCTAACTAAATTAGAGGTATCCAAATATTTGAAAGCTGGCCCAAGTCCATTTAGTGTCACTGACACTAAATCATCATCATCAACAGGTGCATTAATGGATGCAAGGTCTTCTGCAATTTGCTTGATTTCTACCACATAGTCACTGATGATGCAATTGCCTCTCCATGCACCATGTAATCTCTGCTTGAGTTGTATCTTAAGAGCTTATGTACATGTTCCATACATATTTTCTATAATTTCCCATGCCTTCTTACAAGAACTTGCCTTTTTTATATGAGGAATCAAGGTTTTTGAAATACATATGGAGATCCAATGTAAAACCTTCCTATTCTTCCATGTCCAATCCTTGTATGTTTTCTTTTGCTCTTCATTTGAATGTTCAGGAACTTCTGGACATTCATCATCACCTGTTATGAGGTCCCATAGACCTCTACCCCCATCAAAAAATTATCCATCCTGTAAGGCCAAACACTATAATTGTCTTTGGTCAATTTGTCTTCCACAATCTGAGTGATCTATGCCATGTCAAACATTATGGCTACTGCAAATTTAAAAAATAGCAATAAAAACTATCCACAAATGGTATTCAGCAGCATACCCCAATCCATAATATTAATGGTCCAATCTGAAACAAAAAAGCATTAAAAATAGCCCAAAAATGCATGTAAACATAGCTTCCAACAATATGACTATCATACATGTGTCCAAAAATTATCATATGCATCCATCCATGATGACAACATGTTATACATTGAGTTCCCAACAAGAAACATCCAAATCAAATGCCAAACGATGTATGTATGACCCAAAATGCATCAAAACATGGGTCTAAACTTGACCATTGTTCTTGGAAAATTTATGCAATTTTTTTGTGCCAAGCTAGAAGTACATATCAAGCTAAAGCTACAAAAATTTTCCCAAATTTTTTGAGCAAAGTTGAGTAGATTCTTCATGCATTCTATAGCTATTCTAGATATGTCACCGGAAGGATTGTCTAACTATTGAAGAACAATATGTCATACTTTGCTTTCCATTTCAGGATCAGCCTTGAATGTATCTTTATGCAACTCATTTAGAAGATCTAATGTTGCCATATATCATTGATCCTTATCCTTTGAAGCTATCTTTTCAAGAATAAGCCCAATGGCAATGCCTGCCATTGTGATCAAGGCGATTTCATTGTAGTGGTTAGTTAGCTTGTGTTTTATATCCAGTTAATCCAATAATTATTATGGAACATTACAGGTATGCCATCAGCTACAATCGATTCATCTACAGCAAATCGTCCTGCTTCTCCTCCCTTCACGAATGGCCTGCAATCTTGCTTGATCATAAGCATGATTCTCAATACATCTCTTATTCCAAAACTATGCATCTGCAATTTTAGTTGCCCTTTTCTTGGGAAGCCCCATATCAACAAGCTCCATCACTCGGTGGGCCACCTTGCGTGCAAGAGATTTTTCAACTCTTGCTTCATTCAAAGGGCAAAACCTTTCCATACTGAAATGCAAACACGAATCTCCCTTTGAACAGGGTGTACATACATTGCGTGCAATGGAGAAATAAGTATATGCAATGAGTAGGTTGTTAAGATTTGGGCTAGTTACTCCAGGCCCGTTGCCAAAGCTTCTATTGAGAATAATGGTCGTTCCTTACTATTCTTCATTTTTTTTAAAGCTACTGAAATGGCACATTGCAGCTCCATTGTCACCCAAAACATATCCAACTGCACTCAGCATATAAGTTGCAATATCCCCACACCTTATATATGACTTGCAAGATAGTATAAGGTGAATGCCACGAAGGCATTGGACATAATTAGTTATGGCTAATATTGGTGTATCATTTTCTGCTCTAATACCAACTGATAAAACTTTAAGTGGAGGGAGACTCAAATGGAGCAAGTAGAGGTCAGGAGCTACATGCTCACCTCTTCTACCTTATTCTCTTTCAATCTTTTTTCTTACAAGTCTCAATACAACCATAGATAAATCTTATGCTATTTCCTTATTTCTCAATGAGACAGGGGGTTCTCACACGCGAAAGAAATAAATGATATGCGTGGTATAAAAAACAAAAGGTGAGGATAGGGAGAAATGATTGTTGTGTATGGGGTGATTAGGGTCGTGTTGTGGTTTTGTGTTATTAATTGATTTTGTGGGATTGTGTGTGTGTGTTGTTAAAAAAAAAAAATGGAAATAGAGTTTTAAAAAAAGGTGGGGGTGATTGGGGGCTTGCAAATAAGAGAGCTATAACGGTGATTTTCAAGATCCCCAGGGAGGGTAATACATCTTGAGGTGATAGACATTAATCCGGAAGGGATCATTTGAAGCATCAACTGTCTACACTTAGAGTGCACTTAGACAAAGCCATTAGGGTTGACGGCAAGTACCTTATAGGCACCCATCCATCGTTGTTGAAGCTTGCCTGAAAACTTGCCAAATTGCAAATCATAAGCAAGGACTAAGTCACCTCCTTCTTCTTGATGAAGTTGTCATGATAGGCATGTCTACGAGCTTGTGTGGCTTCCATGCAATATAGGGCAATATAGGGCCATCCTGTGAGTCTCATGTAGACATTCCAAGTGCAAGAGATGGCATTGCAAGGCTCGTCATCTCCCAAGCATTATTTGATAGCCATGCGCAAAGCCTTATGGGAGGTTCTATATGCCTAGAGAGCCTCTATAAGTCTGTTAAGAGTGGCAAAAGACTGAATTCTTGACTGATTTTTGTTGTTTTTGAGGTTTGAATGATTGATTTTTTATGGATTTAGAGCAATGTATGATTGTTAATGGAAGTTTTTGAGAGTGTTTTGGATGATATTGATTATGTTTTGGAAGTTCATGATGATTCTTAGTAGAAATATGAGGCTTTGTGATGTTCTGATAGGTTATATTGAGGTTCTGATTGGTTCTGATACCTTCTGTATAGCTTCTGTTCTGTTCTGATTTTCTTATGTATGAAGCATGGATTGATGATTGATGAAGGTTGAAATATTTTGGAAGCTTATTGAATAGTTTTTTATAGTTTGAAATGGTTTTATTATGAGTTATGAGGATTTGATGTTCTCTGATGACCTTCTATAATCCTCTGTAAACCTTCTGTAGAGCCTTTGTATCTGCTTTGTATCTGCTCTGTATCTGTTTTGTAGATATTCTGTAAGTGTTCTATAGAATGTATGTGTGAATTTGGAAAAGTTTTCTAACTTTTGAAAAGGATGAATCTAAGTTCAAAAGAGCTAAAACAAATGGAAGAAGTAGCTGCTGAAGACTGAAGAGAAGACTGAAGTGACAGTGATAGTAGTGAGCTATGAAGAGACACTATAGTAGCTCTGGTGCCTCTTCACATCAGACATACCTCTTGGGAGGTGCATCCACGACCTAAGAAGGGTTATTGAGATTCATTATTGAGTATTTTAGTGAGTAGATGATGTACTATTGAGAGAGAGAGAGAGAGAGAGAGAGAGAGAGAGAGAGAGAGAGAGAGAGAGAGAGAGAGAGAGAGAGAGAGAGAGAGTCAATTCTATCAAAATAGTGTAATTGTACAAGAGAGATTGAGAGAGAGAACTATGAAGACATTGAAGATGAATACTATGTGATTGATTTCCATTAAAAAATGGTGTATTCTTTTATGTTCATTTTTCTATTGATGGATTCTATGAAAATGTTGAAGATTATGATGATTCTATCAAATCCGTCGAAGATATATACTATGATGCTACGTGAAGAATTACTGTTTTATTTGTTTTGGTCATCAAAAGAATGAAATAAAAGCTTTTTGATGTTACAAGATAGATTTTCTTACAGTAGAATGCCCTTTTCCTTGGTGTTCCTCTTGGGGCTCCATGTTTTTGGTGCGTAGCTGGGGAAACTTGCCATCAACAAGCATCAAAAGAGGTTGAAAATGAAGGAAATAGCATTGCCAAGAAGAGGAGAATTCAATTGATGTTTGCAAAGTTCCTTCTTCCATTGAAGAGTTGGAGATTCTCATTGCCAAAGCCACTTTCCACAAGAAGTTCATCCCACAATGGCGAAAACATATTGCCATCATGATGCAAGCTTTATGCGGTGGACTATTTCCTCTTCCTATTGAGGCAGCAGAAACTTGCATCTTGGTGGAAAATTGTTTGGGAAAAAACTGAAGAGCAGAAACAAAGAGAATGACTATCCATGGAATATTTGGTATTCATTGAGAAGTTTCCATATATCATCAAGTGGGAGATCGTGAAGAAGCTTCAAGAGTCGTGTTCTATGGAGGTTCACGAAAACAAGAAGAAAAAGAGTTGGGATTTGTTCGTGGATGCTCAACAGCAAGATACATGGGATGCTTGGTGCACTGACAATCTTTTGTTTGTCCAATTAGCAACCCACTGGAAGTTAGTAGACAGAGTGTTTTTCACAACATACACTGTTGAAACCCTCAGAAGCTGGCATTATTATAATGGCACAACAACGATCCTAAGAAGAATGAGTTTTGATACTTTCAAAACGGAATATCTCCCCCTCTATAGTGGTTTGAAAGCCGAATTCAGAGATGTTGAAAAGAAGGAAGTAGAAGAGATGTTAGCCAGAGAATCCCCTAGAGACTGAAGCCCTCTCTGATACTATTCTGTTGAGTACAGACCAACTGGTTGGTTTGATCCAATCCCCTGATGAATGATGCAATCAAGAGGCAAGCGTTAGAATGAGTCCAGAGGTACATGAAAAGAGAGAAGGCAAGAATCAAGGCTGAGAACAAGCTCGCAGCAAAAGCCTCCTTTGACGCCCTAAAAGCACTCTTTACAGAAGTCCCCATGGCGACTCAAGGTCCCCTTCCTAGTCGGATTCGTCCTAAAAATATTGATGACAGGCCTGCAAATGTAGTCCCATTGCCAATTTTTAAGGGAGAGTACAATGAAGACGCTGATCTTCATGTAGCAGAGTTTATGGTAGCATGTGTGGCTAGCAATGCCAGAACCCCTGAGCATTGGTTAGCAATATTCCCCGCCACTTTCAAGGGCATGGTGTTTCAGTGGTATGAGAGACAAGCAGCAGGAACTTTTGGAACATGGGACGACCTGAAGTTGGCATTCCTCACTAAATTCAGGCGTGAAGGTTTTGAAGAGCGAATGCGAGAGGAGTTCATGAACCTAAGTCAATCCTCCGGAGAAAGAGTAGAATCTTATGTCTCGTGAATGGAATCCATCCTAAAGAGATGGACTAACCATCATTTGGACAAAGGTATTCAGAAAGGAGTGTTTCTTAGAGGCCTACAACCAGAAGCTCACAAGTTTGTGGAATTGAGAAGACCAGTCAATCTGCAAGTTGTAGTGGAAGGTGCAAGATTGTATGATGAAGTTGAAGCAAGGCTGTCAATGACTCTAAGAAGAGGAGTCTTACCTCCTCCCATGCCTGGAATGATATACCCACCAAATGCAGTCCCAGGGACAGTTTCCTACCCCTATCCCCAGATGCAAATAGTGCCGCAATATAATGCACCTAATCCACTGTGGTCACCACAGATGACAGTGCCTTAAATGATGGTTCAACTACAACAATAGTGGCCTCAAACAGTTCCTCCAATGGTGACTCAACAACAATGGAACCCTACCAACTGGAATCAACAACCCCAAGCCCCAACAAGAGCTTTGAATCAAAACTAGAATAGAGGACCTTCTGGATCAACCCAACCAGTGTATGCAGTAGTTATAGAAGCTTCCCAAAACCTACTACAAGTACTTCAGGAGGTGAAAATCTGAAGGACTACTTATCCAACTTAGTTGCAAGTATCAAGAAAGAGCTTATGGATGTGATTACAGAGCAGCTACATACGCTGAAGGTGAATACCGCCAATATATCCACCCTTACGGGAGCTGGAAGCGATGTGATGTGCTTTAATACATGGTGTGGAAAGTGTCATCAAGCGAGACATTTAGCCATTGAATGTACCTGAAAACCAACCGTTCTTGGAGCCTTCTGTTCCTATTGTTTGCGAAGGAACCATACAGAGGATGTTTTCTCTCTGAAAGAGATGCATGAACAAAAACAAAAGGATGAAAATGCAAGATTCAACTTGCTAGAATCCAAAATGACAACACATAATATTGGACCAAAGCCTATGGATTTTGGTCCTAATTTCGGTCCAAGGAGGTTTCCCTCTCAAAGTTACAGAGGACGACAGTCTGACGGTGGTCAGAGATCAGAGGTGGAATGTTACAGGTGTGGAGAAACGGGTCATATCTCCCCAAATTGTCCGAACCCTAGACGATCTGTGGATTACAAGCCCTTATGCAGCCGATGCAAAGGAGAAGGCCACATTGCAAAGGACTGTCCAAGTCCAGCCCCTGTAAAGGCCAATGCCACTGATAGCCAACAGAAGGTACAAGAGCCTGCCTCCAATTTGGTAGAATTGAAAGTTGCCATTATCACGCGTGCCAAGAAGAAGGAACCAGTTGTTCAGAATGAGAACAACTTTTTTGCCAAAACTGTGAAGTTCAACATGTCAACAGAGGGACAGAACATTAAGGATAGAACAGTGTAGTACAGAGCACTGTAGTGCCACAAAGAGTTACAGAGATAGTCCCAGGGACAGGACCAGAGGTCCAGGAGATAGATGATGTAGAAGCACCTCTAGAAACAAAAGAAGTACTGATGTTGCCATTACTAGAAAAAGGAAATATGAAAATGGGTGTAGCCCCATTCCCCAGTAGGCTGGAGAAGCCTGTGGATCCTATCAAAGAATATGAATTGGTCAAATACTTAGATACTTATAAACCAAACTTAACATTCCGACAGTTGCTGATGCTGTCTCCTAGCTGCCAAAAGAAATTCAAAAGCATCTTGACAAGAAGACGCGGACTAAGGATTGCTCCCCCAACAATAATAAAGTCAAACAGAGCCGCAGAACCTGCGAAGGAAGTAGATGTGGCTAACGTCTTCCTAGATCCTGGAACCCTAGAGATTAGTGTATGGATTGAAGGATGCTTTATTTCAGATGCATTGATTGATGGAGGTTCATCAATAAACATAATGATGGATGTGACAATGAAGGACTTAGGGTTGCAAGAAATTCAACCTACATAGTAGCTTAATAGATTGGCGACCAAAGCAGAATTAAATCGTTGGGCATCCTCCCATACGTAAAAACAACCCTTGTAGGAAGAGACTATTGGCTGACATATTTGGTGGTCAAACCAAATTCTTATGGGACCTCATACCCTCTACTGTTGGGAAGACCTTGGCTTTTTGAAGCGAGAGCCAGGACGGATTGGTTCAAAGGAACCCTAACCCTAGGCAGTGGACCCAACAAAGTGGGGTTAAAATTGTATGGATCGCAGAAAGGTAATGGATCCACATCCATCGAAGTCATAACTAACTCCTCCAAAACAAGGTACCAAATGGTACATCAGGAGATGAAGAGGCTGTTAAACAGATCTTTCCTAAGAAAACAGAGGCACAATTCCTAATGGTGGGCACTGTAAGCCAACTATCAAGGGAAGCAAAGTCTTTATCCATGGGAGAATACCTCCTACCTCAACTAGAATTGACTTCTGAAATCACCTCTGAGAGTGAGATAGAAGCATGGATGTATTGTTATCCTTGTTACATGGCAGTAATAGAGACAGAGCCAGAGACAGTCACAGAGACAGTGACTGTAATAGAGACAGAGATAGAGATAGAAGCAGAAGCAGATGTAGAGGCAGAAGATCTGTTCTTCTCCTATAGAGCCTCTATAGAAGCAGAGAGAGAGCCTACAGAGGAAGAGAATGAAAATGATGAGGAAGAAAACGAAGCAGGATATGAAAGTGCAGATAAAGAATTTCCTTTGATAGCAGACAATCTTGTTGATATCCCTATAGAGATCTCAGAGGAGGCCAAAGATCTCAGGATGTTGGAGGGAATGACCATGGTTCCATTTGGGTTGACCAATGGACCACAAAGTATTCACAATCTGCATAAGCAATGGATTAAAGGCATAAAAATTAAGTTCACTAGTGGCTCCTATCGCCCTAGCTATTTAGTCCAGAGAAAAGATGATGATGATGCCCCTTGCCAACAGAAAAGCTATTAGAGCCACGGCTTCTAGAAGGTCCGTGCTATGTGACATTCCTGGACGCATCCTCTGAAGATGAATCCCTAAGTCCAACAGAAATTACCACTCAAACAGAAGCAAACAAAGCTCTGATACCCTTCTAGCAACCTCAACGGACAAATGAGTAGTCTCTTCAGAAGGAGGACACTGGTTCTAGTGGAACATCAGATGATGACACTACTCCCTTGAAAGAGTCAGACCTCTATCCAGAAGCAATCCATGGGATATTTATCCGTAAAGTGGAAGGTGAAAGACAAGTAACATTCTTGGATACTGACCGTAATGCATGTCACCTAAAAGTGGGTCTCAATCTTCCAGAAGAAGAACTAGTGGTCATGAGACTTATTAAAGGAGAACTTAGACGTGTTTGCTTGGTCATATAAAGATCTAAAGGGGATTGATCCCATAGTATGCCAACATCACATTGACCTAGAGCCTGATGCCAAACCTGTAAGGCAAAGACAAAGGCGTATGAACCCTAATTATTCTACTCTGGTGAAGGCTGAATTATTGAAACTCCTTGAAGTCGAGTTCATTTATCCTGTGGCTAACAGTGAATGGGTTTCGCCCATTGTGGTTGTACCCAAGAAGAATGGGAAACTTCGAATATGTGTGGACTTTAGAAAGCTCAATTCGAAGATGAAGAATGATCATTTTCCTATCCCTTTTACATACCAACTGTTGGATACAGTGGTAGGTCATGAGCTGTATTCCCTCTTGGATGGATTCAGTGGATATAACCAAGTCCAAATCGCAGAAGAGGACTAATCCAAAACAACCTTCACCACATAATGGGGAACCTATGCCTATAGAGTGATGCCATTTGGGCTCTGTAGTGCTCCTACCACCTTCCAATGAGTAATAATGACTGTCTTCCAGAATCATTTGCATGATTTCATTGAGGTGTATCTTGATGACTTCTGTGTCTATAGCTTAATACGAGAGCATTGGGGACACCTAGAGCAATGTTTTGACAGATGCCGAGAGTATGGGATTTCTCTCAACCTCGACAAATGTATCTTTGGCGTCTCATCAGGAGTTCTTCTGGGCCATATTGTCTTTGCACGGGGATTTTATTTTTGCGGGCTTTCATTTTCGTTCTTTTCTAATCAATCTCTTTTTTTCGAGCTTTTTCGTGCAACATATCCATTCTGCATATAAATAGTCTTACTTAAGGAGCACGACACGTTGCATTTACATGAACACACATCAAGAAAAAAAACCAACGGAAAACTAGTAAAATATATTCGTGTCAAATAGTCGCAAGGTACACTCTTCCTAAAAACAAATCAAAGATCCCAATGCATGTAATCTCTTAGACAAAATCGGGCATAGTCACATGACGAAGTGTATAATAAACATATAAAAGTAGTAACAAAATGAAATGTCTAGAGTCTCTCGAAAAAAAAAACACACACTCTCTCAGCATGGTACTAGTCCACACACTACGGTGGACAAACACTCCCCATAGAGCACATCATCTATTTCTAGACAGATGCAATGTCTCATATCCTCTGCACTGGCCCGCGCCAAACCACCACACGCCGCAAACACATCCAAAACATAGTCGTAGCGTTTCGTAAATGTAGCTACTAACCACCTAACCATATCACCAATCAAGATACAGAATCTTTGCGGCCATGCAAGTAGAAACAATGAAAATACCATACAAGGTAACTTGAGAGCAAAAACATGCAAGACTACTTACCGAAAGAAAAGATGAGACCTCTCTGCTCCGCCTCTGACAATGACACCATCAACGTCCATGGGAAAGACACAATCATCCATCATGTAGCTACGATACGCTGGAAACAATCTCTCTGAAATCTTCTCCCCAGCCTCTCTGTCGTAGCAAGGCACAACATGACCAGCACGATGCCAAAGACACACAGTAAGATCAAGTACCTATTCACGAGTGGAAATAGAATAAGTGATCCATGTTTTTATTTAAAGCATGTAACACAAACTTTATTTAGAACATACAACCATACGTTCAACGTATCCAACTTTGTTATCTTACCGCCTCTCTAGTAACGGGATGTCGATAAGCCTTGGAGTCACACATGAGTGTCCAAGTGCGGTGAAGCACTAGCCCCACTCTTGCCGCATCCGTAATAAACTCACCTATATGCTCTGCTAAGCACATAGTGACTAAGAATCCCTGGTCGGCCAAATACTCATGAGCAAGGTCCATACAACCCATAACTAGACCCTTTGAGAACGTGTTCCACTTGGGAATAATCATGCCCTCTACAAACAACATTGGCATTATGATATATGAGAAGTGAGTTTGATGTAAACCTTGTGTGATAGAAAGCATAACTTACCCAATGGGATGGGACCTAGAGCATCCACAAGCAAGCTCGTAGGAAAATCCACAAATATCAATTGAGCCACCTCTTGATATGGAACTCCATCTTTGCTATAAATATGCATCTTTTGTGTTGCAAAAAACTTGTTGATGCTATACACAAAACAACATAGTCATTAATGCAAAGTAAACGATGATGCAATGCTATATGCAACATGTAAATTGATGTTCTTGCAATATGTAGTTGTCATGTCTACCTATCAAGGAAAAATCTATCAATTTGGGTCACATCCACTAATAGAGCATCGACATATGTTTGATACTGGAACCCTGCAACAATTATTTCAAAGTAATTTATTTTTAATAATCATACACGAATTTCAAGTTAATATAAGACTTCTCACCTACTAAATGGGTCATAGGTCGCCTCTCCCAATTCTCTCGACCAAAAGATGAATCTGCAACAAAGGAGGTGGTGGGCACCATAGAGGACTCTGGCACATTTTTTCTCCCCGGATTACCTTGAGTACCTTGGGTGGCACCTTTGGTAGCCTTGGTTGCTTGCTCCTCTACAGTGGTGGGTGCGGTAAGCGGTTCATGAGTATCAACTCCCTCCTTGAATCCTACATAGTATCATTCACCCTTAGACTCCCATGCATGAGCACAAAAACTATTGCTACAAAAGCGACGAGATGTTTACATAGATTGAAGTACTTACTGTCATGCAGATCTTTCTCTTGCTTAGGGATAACCCCCACAGGGTAATCCAGCCACCAAGGGCAAACACTTGCCTCCCATGCCGTCAATTTTCTCTCACGTAATGATGGAGAATACATAGTGTTCTCGTCACGAACATCAATCCACTCTCTTGTGAATTGCGGAGCTGCATCCAGCCTCTTCTCTTCTACACATTGTAGTATCCACCTGCAACATTCTTGCCAATTACGCAAGCAAATGCATGCAATCTAATATGAAAATCAGACACACAATCTAATATGAAAATGCATGCTAACCTATAAATCACATGTTTGGCTAAAAACGTAAGCTCTAGCATCTTCTCTGCAACATCTGAAGATTTCACTCCATCCAAGAGGTATACAAAAGCCTACACAAGTTTCACAAGCGGTTAACATTAGCACATATACATTTTAAGAAAGAACTTAAGAAAGCAATATGAATGCACTGCATTGAGTCAACCTGCGTGACATGATTCTTCATGTTAAGCTTAAAGAACTCCTCAAATGAATCTGGTAGCTGTGGACCTTCTACTTGTATCCTATCAATCTGAAGTAGTGCCTCCGAATGCAAGTGAGCCCAATATGTCTCTTTCTTCATGTAAACCCGAAAGAGCTTATAATCACCAAAATGCGGGTATTGGGGGTCTTTGGCCTTTGTGAGACTCATAAGATGCAACAATATTTTTTTCCTGCGATGCACAACAATATACGCAAATAGAAAGCATTGAAGAAAAAAGCATCACATACACACACCTTGCGTTATATATACAAATTACCTTTCCGCAGGGATTTTTGAGCTTGTGAGACAATACAGCTTGTCTCTTGTGATCTTGAGCATGCTTGCATCATCCCACTTTAGCCCAAATAACAACTTAAAGAACTCATCACCATTTTGGGGATTAGCAATGGATAGGTATTTGTAACCCCTATCCTTAAGGCGCTCCTCTTCCACCCTTGTAGCCTTCTCCAAATGTTTCTTCCTCTCTACCTCATCTAGACCAAGAGCCTCAAGCTTAACAGTTTCTTTTGAGATGAAGACATGAAATTCATCCTATCATTAAAAAAAAAAACTAAATTAGAGATAGAAAAGCACATCTCATACAAGTGAGCCATAGAAAGAAAACCACCTTCCATACAAGCTGAGATATTAAACCGCAAGGAGAGTTATACCATGGAGCAACACCATGATAATACCTTGCCTCTATACTCATCTCAACCTCAGCCCACTTCCTCATGGCCGGACTCAATCTATCTAGAATGGAGTCTTTGTTTGCAATACCAAACTTTTGAAACATATGTACCTCATGCGCAATATTTGGAGTAACATGAGCTCTGGAAATACTATTGAAAACAAACAAAAGCATAATATGAGAATGTAAGTGTAACATATTACAAAGAGGAGCATAGTTAAAGGAAGAAGACTTATGCGTTGGTGGTGTCCAATGCGAGTAGTAGCTCTGCTTCCTTTGCCTTTGGCACCTCAATGAATTGGCACCGTACACTAACATGGTAGTGAGCACAGTTGGAGTACTCTGTAATTGAAAACCAACAAACATAAGAATGGGATACAAACATTCAATACTTGCATGTATAGTGGACAAATTACTTTCTTTGATGCGTTTCCACCACGTTTTAAGCCTGTGGTTTCCATCCCAAACCAAGAACTTTTTACCCTTAAGGTCTTGCCACTCTCTTCCAAGAGCCCTCTCAAAATCCTCATTTCTTTGACGCCATAGTGGACCCCATTCATCTAGATTGCTGGCTATTACAGACATGGTCTCCCCTCTCGGACCTTCAACTGACACAAGGAAGTGTCCCATAGTCTCAAGATAACTAGTGGAATCAAAGGAAGGAATCAACCACTGGGCATCATCCGTAGCAAATCTGACTGCCTCATGAGCCACTAATCTGCAAAGAGGCACAAGAGGAGGCAACGTCCTCTTTTTTATATAAAATTGACTCATCACATCCTTCATCAGTCCTAGAGAGACTTGCTTGCCTAAGTTCCTTGAGTGCTTCTTTTCTTTTTCATCATCATTCTCCCCTCGATCACTATCACCACTCACCTCTTCTTTGTCATCTAGACTATCATGCTGCACATTAGTCTCTATAGGAGCAGATATTAATAAGTAACAATAAAAAACAGTAGCATTAAACCAATCATATTTAATACATAACACTGAACAAAGCATCATACGTAAATGAAATGGACACATAAGTGACTACCTGTGTGCTCCGCAACCCCATCAATTGTATTGGAGTCCCCATCCACTTGTGCTTCGTCATCAATGTAGACACATCTTTTTGGACCACATCCTTTCTTTGTTGAAGGAGTGCCCACTAATCTCAAATGCGATGATGCTTCTTGCTCTAAGATCCTCCCAGGAACACATCCTGAACGTAGCTTCATATAGACTTCACGGCTACTTTGAGGTGACACACATTTCTTTCTCTTTCTAAGCACTCTTTTAGGTGCCATAACTTTCTCTACACACTTACAAATAGATACACAATCAACCTCTTTAAGATTAACAACACAATCAATCTCTTTAAGATTAGCAACACAATCAATCTCTTTAAGGTTAAAGATTAACAACAGAATCAATCTCTTTAAGATTAATAACACAATCAACCTTTTTAGGCCACGGGACGAAGCCACGGACGAAGCCACATGCTTGTGCATAAGCCCACGGATCGTCCGCGCAGACGCGGATGATTGGGGGGCTTCAATCTCTTACCTTGTTCTCACGAAGATACGGGACGAAGCCACACGCTTGTAGCCATGGGACGAAGCATAAGCCCACCCAACAGTTGCGCGGACGCGACCATAAGCCCACCCATCGTCCCCGCGGACGCAGACGATTGGGGGGCTTCAATCTCTTACCTTGGAGGCCCGTTAGATGGCATACGGGATGGTTGCCATAGGGCATTAGCCCACCCATCGTCCGCGTGGACACGGACGATTGGGGGGCTTCAAGGTGTTACCTTGGAGGCCCACACGACGGCGCATAACCAAATGACGGGACGGCATACGGGACGGTTGCCACGAGGCATAAGCCCACCCATCGTCCGCGTGGACGCGGACGATTGGGGGGCTTCAAGGTGTTACCTTGGAGGCCCACACGACGGCGCATAACCAAATGACGAAGCGTAGCCCACACGACGAAGCGTAGCCCACACGATGGCGCATAACCAAATGACGAAGTGTAACCAAATGACGAAGCTTAAGCAAATGACGAGCTTAAGCCCACCCATCGTCCGCGTAGCGCGGACGATTGGGGGGCTTCAAGGTGTTACCTGGGAGGCTGCACAAAGCCGCAGGAGACACACGAAGCTGTTGACGAAGCCGCACCATCACGAGAGCTGTGGCGTAGGAGTTGGCACCGCAGGAGGCTGCACGAGGAGTTGTGGGGCAGGAGTTGGCACCGTCGCGAGAGTTGTAGGAGCTATAGGAGCTGCCGCACGAGGAGTTGTAGGAGCTGTCGCGCAGGAGTTGTGGGGCACTGTCGCGAGAGTTGTGGGGCACGAAGCCGTAGGAGCTGTCGCGCAGGAGTTGTGGGGCAGGAGTTGTGTGGCGAGAGAGAGAGACGGAGAGAGGGAGAGAAGGGAAAAACAGAGAAGGGAGAAAGAGAAGGGAGAAGGGAGAAGGGAGAAAGAGAAGGGAGAAAGAACGGAGAAAGAGAAGGGAGAAGGGAGAAAGAACGGAGAAAGAGAAAGAGAAGGGAGAAAGAGAAGGGAGAAGGGAGAAAGAGAGAAGGGAGAGAGAGAGAAAGAGAAGGGAGAAAGAGAAGGGAGAAAGAGAGAAGGGAGAGAAGGGAGAGGGAGAGGAGAGAGAGAGAGAGAGAGCAAAGAGAGGAGAGAGTTGAGAAAGAGAGGAGAGAGTTGAGGAGAGACTTAATAACCCTAATAAAGAAGTTAGCCGTTGATTACGTAATTAGGTAACTAGTTAGCCGTTAAATAATTAAATAATTAATACAACATAAATAAATTATGAGTGCATAAAGGTGAAGGATGGTGGGTGGTTGAGTCATAAATTTTTCTATTGATTTCTGATGATTATGCTTATTTGTTATTACTCTTAAATGTTGATGAATGACTCTTAAATATTCATTATTTAGTCATCTCTGCTTGTAGTGACGGTAAATTATTGCCTTCTCTTCATCAAATACACATTGTGAGCTATATTCAGAGTTTTCTTCTCTTCATCAAATACTAACCCACCAGAGGGCACAACATGTCGAGTTTTGCTATTTTGACATGGAGACTAGCCAGTGATTGCTTAGAGCACAGGGTTTCATTAAGAAATGGGGAGATTCTTTTGAGTGAGTACTACCTACAGAATCTATTGCCTCCAACACAAAAATTCCAGGGGTTGCAAGCCGTCATAGAGAATGATGGTGGAGCAAACAACGTCATTGTGTCTCCAAGATGGGATCATCAAGGGCATGCACACTATCTGATTGATAGTACATTATCAGCCACCTACTCTATCATGCACTCAAGTAACTATGTGTGCATCTCTAACAGTATTGAGTCAATAGAAGATGAGATTGACAACTACATTGATTGTACTCCTGGTTGTAGCAAATCAACTCCAGTGTGTCTTGACGTACCCTCAGATAATAAGAAGGATGTTGATGACACAAATTTCGGGGAGGACCTATGTGTGGGCAGCCAAAGCGAGGACTTATCTTCCTATGATAACTCGATTGCAGCCTTCATTGAGGAGAAAGCTAGAACGGGTAGATTGAAAAAATTACTAGCGCTCTGTGGACCTCCACGAAGGGTGGATGAGCTCCCAATCAAGTATAATGGCACAATTGCTTTTGAGCTTCCAGCCACAGATAGCAAGAAACAAATGATGGGTATGGAACAAAAATATGATGGTCACCTGTGGTCGCGGCCCTCACAGACAAATATGGCAATTGAGTGCACTGTGCGCTTGAGCTATTGTCTTGGAAGTCTTCAATGTCTTAGGATCACTTGTCCTTACTACATAACAGAGGGAAAATACAATGATGTTTTTTTCCATGGTCACTTAGATAGAACCGTGAGCATGGGTTATCCTGCAAGTGAGGGAAAATCCAAGATAACATGTCACTATTGTCTTAATGTTGCTACTTGTGCAGCCATTTCCAAATGCATGATCTATTATGTGTTGCCACTGGATCCTACAATGACACGTTTGGTGATCCATGTTGGGGAGCATGCTCACAGTGTTCAACATGGCACTAAGAGGGCAACCCTTGACAAGGTGCGGAGGCTTGTGAGCACGGTCCTAAAGATCAAAAAGGGAGGCCCACGAAAAATACAGATGCTAGTCGCTCGGCAGATGTTGTTTGAATCTTTAACAAAAGAAGACGAGTCGGAGGCGACAGAGGTGGACCTTAATCATTTTCTAGAAGAAATGATGCCACTTGTGCAGAATAAAGGGTAGGCTTGTGCATTATTATTTTCTGCTTACAATGTATGTCCTGCATTTGAAATAACCCTCTAATAAACACATAGGTTCAAAGGCATTGTTTCACAAGAGAGAGCCAAACAAGGTTAGGTGGTTGGTGATGGGTATGACAACATACTTCTTTTGCAAAAACGTTGTGTCTTCCCATTTTTCCATGGAAGTAGATTTCGAGGACAAGGTGATGCCAAGGAGAAGTGCTACTTGTTTAAAATGTCCACCAAGGGACCAGCATCAGGGGTGGGCTTAGTGAATCGTATGAGGCGAATTGGGACTGGAGATTTACGACGTGCATGGGTGCACTTTGATCATACCCATAGGATTGATGGGTGGGCAACTATGTCTTGTTCAGTTTATGATCACGGGTATGTGGCAACATAATGAAAGCTTTTATTGAAATTAAATTGTTGTTAATGAACACTATACTAATGTATCAATAATGAACTAGCATGAGAGCATTACAGGTAATTGCAATATGTGAATTTAAAGAGGAGGACGAAGAGTCTCAAATCCTATTTTGGAGAAATTTGAATTCTGTCATGGTTCAATGTGGCCATGATCCACCTAACTTTGCTGGATTTATGTCCGATGAGGCAAGTGCGAATTGGATGGCAATAAGGGCTGTGTACAATGGAGGGCCTCATAACATAATGGAAGGGAGGGAGCGTTCTTGTCTTTTTCATTGGGAGCAAAGTTTGCAAAAGCATACCAAGAAATTAGTCACTGTGGATAAACAAATGCACCACATTGAATTGTGTGAAGCATGGAGGCTAGCAACGACAACTCAACTAGCCTCACTTCAGGCCTCTGCTATCCGAGATTGGTGGGCACGAAATGTGAACAAGAAACACATCAAGGCTTTGGATAGGTGGTTGAAATGGTGGGAGCAAAGAATTGCCCACTGGGGAGGAATTGAATCTCATGTAAGTGTGACATTTTTTCCAGCTCATTAAGATTTGTTGCACAATGTAGCAATGGGGAGAGCTACTGATTCTATTTTTGGATTTGACTCCGCAGGCTAACAAAAGTCCTTGGGAAAATGCTCAAATTCCAAGCATAAACTTATCAGAAAGTGTCCATGCTAGTTGGTTAGCAGGTGAGGGTGGAAAACGAAAGATATCACTTTATGATGCATGCGTTAGTGATGTTTTGAATGCATATATTCAATGTGCAAAGAGGTTGGGCTATACCACAGGGAGGTTTATTGGATCTGGGCCTTCTATGGAGTCTTTGTTGGCTAGTGCCAGCAAAAGGGAATCCCCAAATCCCTCCTCTATTGCACGTGCGTTGCAAGGTGTTGTAGCTGGAAGTCCTTTGTACGAGGAGCCTATAATGCAAGGTGATAGGGAGACTGTGCAAAGAAAAAAGAAGGGAGGTGGAGCAACTGTAAGTTCTCATAGATCGGGATACGTGATGGAGTCAAGGAAAAGGAAAATCAGGGGCAGGCCGTGGAGTATACAGTTTGACGATGGAAAGATGGAAGAGATATGTATCCAAGAGGATGAGGAGATACCAATCAAGCCCTTTGCAAGTGGAGTAAGTGCACCAAAAGCGGAAACATCAACCCACATAGAAGAGGTAGAAGTGGCACAGGAGGAGTGGGCTTTACGAAGGACACCACCTAACTGTGTGAGAAAGTGTTTTGGTATGGAGGGTAGAAAGAATTGCATCAGCAAATTACAGAGTAGGCAAGTGGGGTTAGTTGCACCATGCTTTTGGTCTGAGAGAGCCTATAAGAACAAGGCCATTGCACAATGGATATGGTTCTGTAATCATGATGTCAAGCATACAAACTTTGTGACATTCTTGGAGGAGGTAGTGCAACTTGAGAGACAACATTCAGTATTTCGAGTCTTGACAGAGAGTTGTTATGATTTGCACATCAAAGAAGAGCCTAGGTGCACTTGTCCTGATTTTCAAAAAAGAGAATCTACCCAAAAGGCATTTCTTGCTTGCAAACATATGTATTATGTGTACATGCACATACTTGGCCTTCAACCCAAGGAGCACATGGTCATACATCAGCCTGCACTAACCCCCACTGACCTTGCCTTTGTGTTAGGGCAAACACGTAAGATATGCCATGTTATGTAGGAAGCCCAACATAAGCATGGCTCATTCATTGTTCTGGAGGACTCATCATCATGCACTTCATTAGGGTGTGACATGTCCTTTTTGTTACATGAAGATCTTGGAACCTTTCTAGATATTGTACTCCTTTTGGGTAATGCAAAACTTTGGAATGTTATTATTTGTTGTGATTATTTAACACCATTGCTCCCTTTATTGTGAATGGGTTAGTAATGCATGATGCGCAATATATGTTTGACGTGTCATTTGTAGAAAGCATCCAAGGTTGTTTCAAAAAGCTCTAAAAATCAATTTCAATTGGAAAAGCAGAAATCAAAAGCTCACAAAAATAACACACCCTCTTTGCACAAGGGATTGCAACAGACCCAACAAATATTGAAAAGATTGCCACCTTGACAGCACCAACAAACCTCAAGCAATTGAGATGTGGGCTACTACAGAAGATGTACTGCACATTTTGCAACCAAGGCAGCCCCTCTGCACAAGCTCCTAAGAAAAGATGCAGATTTTCTTTGGACTAATGACTGTGAAGAAGCCTTTAATACCCTAAAATAGTGCCTTATCCAAGCACCTATCTTATAACCTCCTGACTGGACGAAGGAGTTTCATGTGCACACAGATGCATCAGTTGAGGGGCTAGGTGTTGTCCTATGTCAAAAGGCCCCCTCTAAATTAGATCAACCAATATATTATGCAAGCCATAAGGTCACTGATAGGGAATGGAACTATACAGTGATAGAGCTTGAGTGCTTGGCAATGGTATTTGCACTAGAGAAGTTTCGACACTATCTATTGTCAACGCATTTCAAGTTCTACGTGGATCATGAAGCCCTGTCCTTCCTGATGAACAAAGCAGATGTTAAAGGATGACTGATGAGATGGTTGCTCCTATTCTAGGAGTTCAATTTTGAAGTGGTCACTAAGCTTGGCTGTTCCCATGTCCTAGCCGATCATCTATCACGGATTCCTCAAACTACAGAAGAGGAACATGATGACCCAGACCTTCCTAATGCTTCCTTGTTTCTAGTTGAAATAGTTACTCCTTGGTATGCAGACATAGCCAACCTCCTGGCCACTCAACAGTATCCTCCTGGCATCTCAGCTGTGAGAAGAAGAAGCTTCTGTTAGAATCAGTCCCCTACACTTTGTTAGGCTGTGCACTATACAAGAGAGGCAAAGATGAAGTGCTGCGAAGATGTGTTGCAGGGGATGAAATCGGAATAGTATTGAAAGCATACCATGACGAACCATGTGGTGGACACTTCACAGCTGTCGCTTTGCAGGCGAAGCGATAGCTAGGAAGGCTCTGTTAGCATGATACTAGTGGCCGATCCTCCACAAGGATGCATATGACTACTGCAAGAGATGTGATTCTTGTTAGCGAATGGGGAAACCCACCAAAACAACTGCCATGCCACTACAACCCATTCTTCCCCTAAAGCTGTTCGAGAAGTGGGAAGTTGATTTTGTGGGTCCCATTGATCCACCCACCAGATGGAAACAAAACAGATACATCTTAGTATGTATGGATTATGTCACAAAGCGGTGTGAAGCTAAAGCCCTGAAGCGGAACGATGGTAACAACATAGCCCTATTCATGTACGAGAATATTATCACCCGTTTTGGCAGTCCCCTCGAGTTGGTAAGTGACAGAGGTACTCATTTCCTTAACAAAATCATGGAGGAGCTGACAGAGAGTTGTATAAGATCTGCCATCGCAAGTCCACTCCCTATTACCCTAGAGCCAATGGCCAAGTTGAAGTCACCAATCGCATCCTTTGCTCGATCCTGACAAGAATGATTGCCGCACATCGTTGCGATTGGGACAATCGGCTTACAGAGGCTCTCTGGGCATACGGAATCTCCCATAAGGCAGCTACAGGACAAACCCCTTTCCAGCTAGTGTATGGTACAGAAGTCATCTTCCCTGTTGAATTGGAATTGCCCTCTTTGCGAGTGGCACTTAAAGAATGCTTGGGAGATGATGAGTCACTGCAACGCCACCTTCTATACTTGGAATGTTTCGATGAGATTCGAAGGATGGCTCTACAGTGCATGGAAACCACTCAAGCGTGAGGCAAGGCCTATCATGATAGTTTCATCAAGCACAAGGAGTTCAAAGAAGGTGATCTTGTCCTAGCCTATGATTCGAGATTTGGCAAGTTTCCTAGCAACTTTCAACAATGGTGGATGGGCCCGTACAAGGTACTTATTGTCAATCCTAGTGGCTCTGTTCAGGTGTAGACCGTTGATGCCTCTGATGATCCTTTCCTAATCAATGGCTATCGTCTGAAGAAGTACTTCCCTCCTTGGGGACCTTGACAATCACAGTCGACCTACCCTTCCTCTTTTGGGCATCGCTCAGTCATTCTCTTCATGCTTTTGATAGCCCTTATGATTCTCCTCATGAGGCGATCTCATTCTACTAGCTCCTCACAAATACATCTCAACCCGACCTTGTTCTCTTCTCGTCTGATCCAACAACGGTGGCTAGGTTGGTCCTAACACATGGTATTTCTACCATTCTCTTTCTTCACGAAAAAAAAAGAAAAAAAAAAAGAAAAAAACAAACAAATAAAACTGTTATGGGAGAAAAGGAAGAAATTCCCTGTCATAACAGGCCTCGTTCCAAGAAAAGGTGGAAACACCCTTGGACGGGAAGCTGACTATGAAAAAGGTGGTAATATCCTGTAGTTCAGGATAGCTGACTTACTAGTAGAACCTTTCCAGCAAGTAATTTGAAGCCACCTCCCCCAGCGTGCTGTTTCTGCAATATCAGTCCATCTGCCCTTTTTAACAGACGACCTTTCTTACAAATCATTGAAGTACGAGACTTGTTGGCTGCCTCCCCGGGTATGCCTTGTCTTCAATATCCTAATGACAACAACAGCTGACATGATCTTCATCACCAACCCCTTGAGTGATATGAGCTTTCATCCTAACAGGATAGGGACGTGAGTATGGACTTCCCTCTGTATCTATCAGTGAGCGTGAGACAGAGGGTGGGGTGAGTGACCAGTTTTTCCCTTCAATTCAAATGAGAGGTGAGATGTGTGAACGGAGTGTTGCACGCATGGGATGGGCCTCTCAATGCACAATGCACGATTTGTTCCTATGCACGGCACCATAAGGCTCCCTAGCCTTCCTTCTTGCACTGTATGCCATCATAGGGCGGGATGCACTGTTGCACCATCAAATGCACACAAGGCATACAAGCTCTGCACAAGTGACAACGAGGATTATATCAATGGGTTTGAGGAATGGGCTGCCCTTGTATCTTTCAACATAGCGTGAGACAGAGGGTGGGCTGAGTGTGACTGGTGTTTCTTCAATCAAGTATTGAGAGGTGAGGATTGAGGGACGTTACGACCATTGGAGTCCGGTACATTCTTGTTTCCCTCTGCACCCATGGGATGAGTCTTTGCCATCAGCACATGACACATCACTCTGTTCTGTACACTGCACACTGCAAGGCTCCCTGGCCTTTCTGCTTGCACCTATGGCAGATGGGGTTGGACGCACTGACGCACCATCAATTGTGCACCCTGGCATACTCCTCCTACACCACCCCCTTATCGATTCCTAAATCGGGTGTGAGCTCTAGGTTTCATCATTATTACCTCGAGTGATGTTAGTAATGGGGCGAGTGATTGCTCTTTCATTCCATTTGAGTGATCGAGAGTTGAGTGCAATATCCCTCGTCATCGACGAATTTCCTGTGATTCCTTCAACCAGCTACCTCCCTGGGTGTTGTCGTGTGGTCCCTGCCATGAAGGACGTGTGCTGTGAAGCCACCTTGGTACTTACTGCAGCAAAGCCGACAACGACACAAGAAACAACCTCAATAGTCGACATTACTCCTCGGCAATATGGGCCAAGTTTTTCTAACCCTACACCTTGTGTTTCTTAGTGACGGTCATGTTTTAAGTATGGGGACGTTTGTGGTTGGTCTGATGTGTAGTACTAGGTCCTTTCTATTCGGTTTACCCTTCCTGTTAAGGTCTTAAGTGTCAGGACGCGTCCCTGCGCATCAATTTTGCATATCATCATGGAAATACATCTATCCACCTCCAAATATAGAATTCATTTTCATGCTCTGATGGGGTCCCTTCCCCACTCCTCCATTCTATTTCACCCTGTCCCCGGGGCTATTTCTTGACTGTTTGCCTTTATCCTTTGTTTTGCTATTTTTCCATAAGAACTCACCCTATGTTTACTAAAAATCACATCCAACCTTACAACCCTGTTTATCCCTTTGAACTGACCATTGTTCCTTTTTACCAACCCTATTTTGACTGACGGTTCTAAAGTTATTAATTTTTGTAGCAATTCTCATAAATTGGACGGTTTTTCATGTGAACGTACCTTTATTGATTCGAAACACTGATATGATGTCCCAGCCCTACCCTACCCATTCCTCCTGACATTTTTCCTTTTTACTCTCTATCATTCTGATGCACGGTTGGTCCGCTATTAATTTTTGTAGGTTTTTTGGCCCTTTTCGTGCCTATTTTTCACATTTTTCCATGTGAACATGCCCTATTTTCATCGGATTTCCAGTTTAATGTGACACCCGTGTCTCACTAGCCTTTCCCCTACTTTTTCCTTTTTCCTTTCCCCTCTTTGGATTGGTGGATTTTTAGTTATTAAATTTTCCAAGTTTTTTCGGGTGTCTTTTTTGTGGTTTTTCCATGTGAAACCCTCCTAATTCTCCCCTAAACCGAATTTGATGCACCATCCCTGTGAATACCCTTCCCAAGGATATTTTTCTTATTTCTTGCACTTCGTTCCAGCAATTGGTTTTTCCTGTATTCATTTTCGCGTTCATTTTTGGGTCCGTTTTTGGGGTTTTTTTCCATGTGAACACGTCCTATCTTGATCAGAACTGTGTTTTGCCATGATAGACTTGTTGGACACGTTATTTTGCACATTTTTCCTTCTTTCCACACTTCGTTCCGACGAGTGGATTTTTTGATATTAACACATGTATGTATTTTCAGGTCCGTTTCTTACATTTTTCCCATGTGAACACTCAGATTTTGCCCTAGAACTAGTGTTGCATTTTTCCATCATTTTTCCCTCATCTCTCGGTACATTTTTTCTTTTTAAGGTTTTTCAATCCGACGTATGGTTTCGATTTTATTGATTTTTCTTCCTTTTTGCTGTGTGGCCGCGTTTCTCATGTCGCATGTGAGCACGCTTGTTTTTTGTTTTAAGTGCATCGGGACACTCCTGTGGCCTCTGTGACTCATCTGTCGCCGTCCCCGCCCTGTCTGATTGCACTGATGCAAAATTTTTTACTCTCGCCCCGCGTATGCGCGCGGGATGGGGGTGCGCTCATTTTTAACAACCATAACAATTTTAAACAAAAAAAAACAAAAAACAAACACACAAACAAACAAACCAACCAAGAGAAAAAAAACAAAAAATAAAAACAAAAATAAAAATTAAAAAATCATAATTAAAAAAACCAAACAAAAATAAAAACAAAAACAAAAGAACAAAGGAAAAAAAGGAAAAAAAACACCAAAAAACCATAATCATTTAAAAAATGAAAAAAAAAGAAAAACGAAAAAAAAAAAAACGACTTACCTGTCATTGCCCCCCTGACCTCCCCCTTCTTGCCTCGACGCAACCTCCCCCTCCTTCGACTTGACCTCCCCCTCCTCGCTTCGATGCTGACCTCTCTCTCCTCGCCTTGACGCGACCTCCCCCTCCTTCGACGCTAACCTCCCCCTCCTCGCCTTGTCGTTGCTGAATCGTCCTCGTCCTCCTCTCTCCTTTGCATCCCCTCCCCCAACGCCCTCCTTGTCGTCGTCCTCCTCCCCACTCGCCGCCTGGTCACGAGCCCCCTCCTCGCCGTCCTCCTTCTCCTCCCCAGCCGTCGCCGCCTGGTTGCGAGCCCCCTCCTCCCTTCCTACGTCGCCACGGGCCACCGTCCTCCTTCTCCTCCCTCCCTCCGTTGCGGGTCGCCGTCGTCGTCGTCCTCCTCTCCCTTTTGCCGCCCCGCCGCCCATGCACGCCTCCTCCTCCCCTTACGTCGTGGGTCGCCCCCCACCTCCCCTCTTCCTTCCGCCACTCCGCTGCTGGCCGTCATCTCCATCCCTCCTCTCCCTAGTTAGCTCCCTCCCTAACTTAACCTACCTTAATTAACCTTATTAACTAACCTAACTTCACTAACTTACTTAATCAGCCTCACTAACCTCACTAACTTAATTAACCTACTTAACTTAATTAACCTAATCAACCTAATTTCCCTAATCAACTTAATTAACCTAATCAACCTAATTTCCCTAATCAACTTAATTAACTACTCAACCTAATTTCCCTAATCAACTTAATTAACCTAATCAATCTAATTTACCTAATCAACCTAATTCACTTACTCATCTTAATTAACTTAACTAACCTTAGTTACTTCACTTAACCTAACTTAGAACACCTAATCAACTAACCTCAACTAATCCCCATTTTCCCTCGTGTTAGTCCCCTATTCTTGCCATTTTCCCCTCTACCTCCCTTGTTCACACGCAGTGCGTGCACGAGTTTGTTGGCATTTTCCAATAGGTGTTCATGTGCGAGGACGCGCATTCGGTCTTCTCCGTGCGGTGGTGTGCGCCGTCCCCAAGCCCACACAGCTGTTCACACGCAGTCCGAGTATCTCTTTAAAAATACCTAAAAACACTTCAAAATATTTAAAAACACTTAAAAATATTAAAAATTCATAAAAATTCAATCAAAAAACAAAAAAATTAGATACAAATTCCTTTTTAAATTAGATAATTTTTTGGTTGATCTTGTTGATTATAATATAGAAAATTAATTGGAAAAATTAATAATATTTAAAATTCTTTTAAATTCACTAAAAATTGAGAAAAAATAATTAAAAATCCTTAAAAATCAAAATTAAATTCAAAAAATCACAAAAAATTCCTTTAATGCATTTGACTACTTTTGGAATATTTTAAAATTAAAAAATATACCAAAAAAGGAAAAATAATCAAGAAAAATCAAAGGAAAAAAATAAAATACAAAATCAAAACACACCTAAATATCACCCACTTTTTCATGTGCGCTCGCGCTAAACACACATTTTTCTAATAACTTAAAATCAATCCACCGTTCACTTTGCATGCGCTAGTGCGCTTCAGAGGCGCTTTAACTTTTAATAAAAACAAACTAGCTGTCAAAAAAATGCACGCACTGAAAAAAAGAGCGCTTCAGACACATTAAATTTTTAATTAATGAATATGCATTTAGAGACCTGAGTCAGGGGATCGTAGTTAGGGTTTCGTTAAAAGCATTGTTTCACATTAATAATTTGTAACTAACAATTTAAAAATGAACTGCCATTTTCTTATTAAGGTTTATAACCTAATAAAATTTCAACCATTGTTAATAATTTATTAAAATGAACCCTTCATTAAAATCATTCCCCTCATTGTACTTTTTTTTCCTTTTTAATAAATACACTTCATGGGATGGGCACGTATAGTCCTTTTAGTTGACATTGTTTATCAAAGTTCTAGTTATGTCATGATTAGGTTTTTGAGGTATAATGGTTTGCTTGTGTGATACGATTACGGGTGCGGTTTGTAGTTTTTTTTTCTTTTTTGCTTGATACGGGGTCTTGGGTGACTGCTTCTTGCATAGCATGAAGCTTTCGGTCGCATATATGTAGGGGTCATGCCGAATTTTTTCTAGGATATGGGTTGTTTGGGGTGGTCAATTGGTTAGTTACGTCTGTGTGTACTTATTTTGATCGATTTCTTTTTTATAGCTATTTTGTTATTTTGCAGGCATTCTCTTTGATTGTCTGTGTTTATGGTGTGTGTGTATTCCATCTGAATGGCGCCTCAAGCTCCTCCTCCTGTTCAGTATGTCCCATTGATCAGTAGGGATTATTCTTCCCTATTGACTTTTGAGCCTATCGCGAAAGCATGCCTTGCAACTTTCGTGGCTACTTCACCCCCCTTGATTCCAGATGGTCTAGCTCTGTGTGATGAGTTTCTTGCGTCATACAGTAAGAAATTGGGCTTGGTTTGTGGTACTTCCATGGTTTTGACACCTAGAGGGTTAGGTAAGGCTTTGTCTCTTCCCTACAAAGGAGAACCCTTTGTTACAGCCAGACAATTATTCTCAAATGAGGAGATTCTCAAGCTATTACAGAAGCAGAACAAAGAGGTCCTTGATGTCAAGAGGTGATTAACACTTCAAGAGTGTCTTTTTCAATGATAACTGATCCTCTTTTAAAGCTAGTCTGCCAATTTCTCCAAGACAGGTTCATGCCTGCCAAGACACCATCTCATTATTTGTCCAAGGAGCTCTTCACAACTTCCAGGATGGTGTTAAAAGGGTTGCTATTGACTGGAGTACTTACCTACTTACGAAGATGGACCAACATTTTGTCAAAGTGACCAAAGGGAATGTTATAAATGTCACTTATGGTTCATATTTATATGCTTTCTTGACATAGTTAGGCCTTAAGAAGGGTGTGCTACCTCCTCCTCCATCTAATTCAGTACCTCCCCCTCCACCTTCAGAGGATCCAGAGCCCATTGATATAGAGGATCTTCATTCCCCTCCTCCATTGGTCATTCAACAGAAGCACTTCAAGCGTGTAGCAGAGAAAACTCCCCCAGTCATTCCTTCAGTAACAGTTCCTGCTACCTCTTCACATGTAGCAGAGAAAACTCCCCCAGTCATTCCTTCAGTAACAGTTCCTGCTACCTCTTCACATGTAACAATTTATTCACGGCACATCGAGAGGGTTCTTTGGAAATATCAGCTCCTTCACTGAACAGTTTAGTGTCAGGAGATGCCATTCCTTTCCTTTGTAACGACATCCAGAGTTCTATTGAACTCTCAGTGATAGCTTGTGTTCAATAGTTATATGCTTCTTTCTATGAAGAATTGATGCAATCCAAAGACCAGTTGCATACGGCAACCACAGAGTTAGCATCTGCTAAAGGCATAACAATCAAAATGTCATTCCAAAGCTTTGTATGAATGTCAATGTGAACATTGATTCCCAACAATTGGATGTCCTATATTTTCATGCCCTATGTCTACCTAGCAGATACCTTTGTTTTGCTAGAAAGGATGTGCTGCCTTCAGTTCTTTCAAAATCCTCCTAAGACATTTGTGGACGAGTCCTTCTCCATGGATCGTTTTCATAATCACCAAGCCTTCAAAAGGGATCACCTTCATTGATGCCTTTGCAATGTATTTTGAATGATTCTTAATAATATATATCTCTTTTTGGAGGTACCATTCAGATGGTTGTGTTTGTGAGTGTGTTGTATTAAGTTGTATGTGATGAGTTCGTGCTGGTTGAATAATTTATTCAAGAGCTCTCTTTTCAACTATTGATGGTGATGGTGGATGGAAAGCATACGATGGAAAACTGAAGAACCTCTTATATCCTTTACAAAATTTTTATGACTTTATATTGTTTTATCAGATGTGTTAATGAATAACGAAGTTTTCCTTTAGTAGTGTTTTTTTCTAGAGATACAGGTGATAAGTTGGGGTCGTGGTGGAGTGATTATTGAAGACACTGAAGAAAATTAAATTAAGATCTTTAGTGAACTTATATTTTTCTTTTCCTTAGGTCGTGAGGACGCTTCATTTCTAAGTGTGGGGATATGTTGGAAAAACACTGAATTTTGTTGTTTTTGAGGTCTGAATGATTGATTTTTGATGGATTTAGAGTGATGTATGGTTGTTAATGGAAGTGTTTGAGAGTGTTTTGGATAATATTGATTATGTTTTGGAAGTTCATGATGATTCTTAGCAGAAATATGAGGCTCTGTGATGTTCTGATAGGTTCTGTTGAGGTTCTGATTGGTTCTGATACCTTCTGTATAGCTTCTATTTTGTTTTGATTTTCTTCTGTATGAAGCATGGATTCATGATTGATGAAGGTTGAAATATTTTGGAAGATTATTGAATATTTTTTTATAGTTTTGAATGGTTTTAGTATGAGTTATGAGGATTTGATGTTCTCTGATGACCTTCTGTAACCCTTTATAAACCTTCTGTAGAGCCTCTATATCTGCTCTGTATCTGTTCTGTAGATCTTCTGTAAGTGTTCTGTAGAATGTATGTGCGACTTTGGGAAAGTTTTCTAACTTTTGGAAAGGATGAATCTAAGTTCAAAAGAGCTAAAACAAATGGAAGAAGCAGCTCTGTTGAAGACTGAAGAGAAGACTGAAGTGACAGTGGCAGTAATGAGCTATGAAAAGACATTGTAGTGGCTCTGGTGCCTCTTCACATTAGACATAACTCTTGGGAGGTGCATCCACGACCTAAGAAGGATTATTGAGAGTCATTATTGAGTATTTTAGTGAGGAGATGATATACTATTGAGAGAGAGAGAGAGAGAGAGAGAGAGAGAGAGAGAGAGAGAGAGAGAGAGAGAGAGAGAGAGAGAGTCAATTCTATCAAAATAGTGTAACTGTATATGAGAGATTGAGAGAGAGAACTATGAAGACATTGAAGATAAATACTATGTGATTGATTTCCATTAAAAAATGGTGTATTCTTTTATGTCCATTGTTCTATTGATGGATTCTATGAAGATGTTGAAGATTATGATTGATTCTATCAAATCCGTGGGAGATATCTATTATGATGCTACGTGAAGAATTGCTGTTTTATTTGTTTTGGTCATCATCAAAAGAATGAAATAAAAGCTTGTTGATGTTACAAGATAGATTTTATTGCAGTGGAATCCCCTTTTCCTTGGCGTTCCTCTTGGGGCTCCAAAGTCATATCGCGATGATGTGTAGCAGTCGTTCTTCTTAGAATTGATTAGAGAATGTGATTGTTAACTTCGACTTGGTTGTTGGCTGTGGGGTAATAGGGTGTGGACTTACGATGGTGGATCTTGTACAACTTTGTCAATTCTTCCATAATCTTGTTAAGGAAGTGCGTACCTTTGTCACTTACAAGCTCTAAGGGACTACCAAAATAGGTGATGATATTCTCATACAAGAATGAGGCCATGCATCCAACTTGAGAGCTTTGGCTTCACACCACTTGGTCACGTAGTCCGTACAGACCAAGATGTATATGTTCTGCTTCCTTCTGGTTGGTAGATTGATGGGACCAAAAAAGTCGATTCCCCACTTCTTGAATGGCTTAAGGAAAAGGATGGGTTGCAGTGGCATGGTGCTAGATTTGGTAATCTTTTCCATTCTTTGACAAGCATCACAACATTTGCAATAGTCATAGGCATCCTTATGGAGGGTCGGCCACCAATATCCTAGTAGCCCTTTCTGGTTATCGCTTCTTCTACAAATTTCCCGCCATAGGGCTTGTCATGGCATGCTATCAGCACTATTCTAATCTCATTTTCTACAACATATCTACGCATTACTTCATCTTTGCTTTTCTTGTACAGAGCACCACCTAATAGGGTGTAGGGGAATGATTCCAACAAAAGCTTCTTCTTCTCACTACTCAAGATACTAGGGGGATCCTGTTGGGTAAGTGCCAAGAGGTTGGCTATATCCATGTACCATGGGGTAACAGTTTTGACTAGAAACATGGAAGCATCAAGAAGGTTTGGATCATCCTACTCTTCATGATTGCTTTGAGAGATTCGTACAGATGATCAGCCAAAACATGTAGGTTTGGTAACCACTTCAAAGTCAAACTCCTGAAATAGAAGGAGCCATCTCATCATTCTTCCCTTCACATCAGTCTTGTTCATTAGGAAGGACATGGCCTCATGATCCACATAAAATTTGAAGTGTGTCAATAACAAGTAGTGTCAAAACTTCTCCAAGGAGAACACCACTGCTAGGCACTCAAGCTCCATCATTGGGTAGTTTCGTTCTTTATCGGTTACTTTCTAACTTGCATAATAGATAGGTTGATGTTACTTCGAGGGACCCTTTTGGCATAAGACTACACCTAGGCCTTCGAATGATGCATCAGTGTGCACACAGAACTCCTTTGTCCAATCAAGAGGTTGCAAGATGGATGCTTCAATCAAACACTGCTTCAAAGTGTTGAATGCCTCATCACAATCAGTGATCCAAGTAAACTTTGCATATTTTCTCATGAGCTTATGTAAAGGGGCTTTCTTTGTTGCAAAGTGTGCAATAAACCTTTTGTAGTAGCCCACATGGCCAAGGAATCCCCTCAATTGTTTGAGGCTGGCTGGCACTGTTAAGGCTGCAGTCTTCTCAATCTTTGTAGGGTCCATCACTATCCCTTGTGTAGAGACAATGTGGCCTAGAATAACTTCTGACGAGACTCCAAAGATGCATTTGTCGAGGATGAGATAAATTCCATACTCTTGATATCTGTCAAAGCACTGATCTAGGTGTCTCCAATGCTCACAGATTAGGCTATAGACATAGAAGTCATCTAGGTATACATCAATAAAGTCATGCAAATGGTTTTGGAATGTGTCCACCATTACTTGTTGGAATGTAGCAGGAGCATTATAGAGCCCAAATGGCATCACTCTATAAGCATAGGTTTCCCATTTTGTCATGAAGGTTGTTTTGGATTGATCTTCTTATGTGATCTAGACTTGATTGTATCCATTGAATCTATCCAAGAGATAATAGAGCTCATGGCCTGCCACTGTATCCAACAATTGGTCTATGAAAGGGATAGGGAAATGATCCTTCTTCATCTTGGAATTTAGCTTTCAAAAGTCCACAAGTATTTGTAGCTTTCCATTCTTCTTGGGTACTGCCACAATGGGAGAAACCCATTCACTATTAGCCACTGGATAAATAAAGTCAGTTTCAAGAAGCTTCAATAGTTTGGCTTTCACTAGGATAGAGTAATTTGGATTCATCTACCTTTGTCTTTTCCTCATAGGTTTGGCGTCAAGCTCCATGTTGATGTGATGTTGGCACATTGTGGGATCAATCCCCTTCAAATCTTTGTACAACCATGCAAACATGTCCAAGTTCTCCTTTAGTGGGCCTTGCAAGATCAATAGCTCTTATTTTAGAAGATTTATACCCACCTTTAGGTGACGTTCTGTACCCTTAGCATCCATGAAAGTTAATTGCTTTTTGCCTTCCACATCACAGATGAATGTCCCACAAATGGCTTTTGGGTATAGATCCGCCGACTCCTTCAAGGGAGTGGTCGCCGCTTCTTATGATTCACTGGAACCAATTTCCTTTGTCAGTGGAGACTTAGCTTGCTCTTTGGGAAGCTGAAAGTGTATTAGAGTAGTTTTGGATTTGGCTTGAGGATGAGTTATTTCTTGGCTCGATGATGGGACCTCAAATGGGCCAGCACTGGCTATGGCACTAGCCCAACCTCACGCTCATAAGAGACAAACACACCCTCATGGCCTCGCGGGCCAGGAGTGTCAATCTGTTGCTAAAGGACGAACTATCCTAAAGCCTAATCTATGCGTTTATAGTTTCTTTTTTGTTTTATAGTCCAACGTTTCTATTTTTTTTTTTAACTCCTCAGAGGGAGAACCCATACACATTGGCAATAAATACCACGATAATCACATACATGTCAAGATTGTGGGAGAGAAGGAAGGAGTCTCACTTGTAGCTTTCTTGCTTGCACAATGGGGGAATACACACAAGGGTGGAGGCTGAAAACAGTTTTTTTCTTCTTAGTTGTGTAAGCCAAAAGAACTCAAGTACAAAGAAATAGAAGAACCCTAGATATGGGTCTCAAACCAAACTCAACTAACTAAGGTGGCATACTAACTGAGCCATGAACTAGAGTAGATAAGGATAGCTATCATGTAGCTATTATTCAGGGGCGGTGTACCAACCGCATCTGCAACTGACAAGTCGGTGACATAAATACACAACGGTCACCCTGGCGTATCACGAGTGGAGCTCGATATCTCAACACTCCCCCTCGAGCTCAATCCCAATTCCTGCACACCAAGCAGGTCTCTGAACTTGCGCAGCTTCTCTGCGCCCAATGCCTTCGTGAATATGTCAGCTACCTGATCCTCTGTGCTGACATAAAATAGATCAATAAGACCTAGTAAAACCCTCTCTCGCACATAGTAATAATGCACCTCAATGTGCTTTGTTCTAGCATGATAGACTGGGTTATTTGCCAAGTGTATACTACTCATATTGTCACAATAAATGACAACTGGCCCATCTGTAGACTGATGCATATCATAAAGTAGCTTATGCAACCAAGCTACCTCACATGCAGCCATTGCTACACCCCTGTACTCAGCCTCTGTGCTCGACAAGGCAACTGTAGGCTGTTTCTTGCTGCTCCAAGTGACTGCAGCACTCCCAAAAGAGAACACATATCCACTGGTAGATCGTCTATCAGAAATACTACCAGCCCAATCAGCATCAGTGTATCCATGCAACTGTATCTGAACCCCAGTCTCATAAAATAGTCCATACTGCAATGTGGACTTCACATACCTGAGTATGCGTCTAGCCGCATCCAAATGTGGTTTCCTTGGAGCCTGCATAAACTGACTTACCAATCCAACAGCATAGCTCAAATCTGGCCTGGTAATAGTCATATAAATCAAACTTCCTACTATGCGTCTGTACATAGTAGGGTCTTCTAGAAGCTCACCTGCATCTGTGCTCAGCTTCACATTCTGCTCCAAAGGAACTGAAATAGGCTTATAGCCTGTCATCCCATATTTGGACAGCATGTCCAATCCATACTGCCTCTGCAAGAGCTGTATCCCACTTGGTGATCTAATCACCTCAATGCCCAAGAAATAACGCAGCTCTCCCAAATCCTTCATCTCAAACTTCTGCTTCAATAGCATTTTCACATGAAGGATATCTTCATCACTGTCACCTGTCATAATCAAATCATCAACATAAATGACAAGTAGCATAATACCTTTCTCTGTTTTTCTCACATAAAGTGAGAAATCTGCCTTGGAAATCTGAAAGCCAATAGTGACAAGGTACTGTCCTATCTTGTCAGACCATGCTCTAGGTGCTTGCTTCAAGCCATACAAGGCTTTCTTTAACTTGCAAACAAACTCAGGATGAACAGCATGCACATAACCTGGTGGCTGCTCCATATAGACCTCTTCTTGCAAATCACCATGCAAGAAGGCATTCTTTACATCCATCTGATGTAAAGACCATCCCTTTGATGCAGCCATAGCAATGACCGCTCTTACAGTTGCCATCCTTGCAACTGGACTGAATGTTTCTTCATAGTCAATGCCATATGTTTGTGCATACCCCTTGACTACTAATCTTGCCTTGTATCTGTTCATAGAACCATCTGCATTGTGCTTCACCTTATAAACCCACTTACAGCCAATTGCATTCTTACCTTTAGGCAAAGGTACTAACTCCCATGTAGCATTTTCTTCCAAGGCATCCATTTCTTCATCCATGGCTTTCTCCCATTTTTCTTTTCCCATGGCTTGCTCAAAAGATGTGGGTTCTGGTTCCTGTATCACTTTGACCATATATGCATAGTGAATGGCTGTAAATCCATCATATTTCAGCCTATCCACAGGATACCTAGCACTCGTAGACCTGCGCAAAGTAGGTTCACTTCCAGGTGCTCTCAAAACATCCCTGGTCTTCCTTACTCCAGGTGTAACAATAGAAGGAATACCCAACTCATCATCAATGCTCTGTTCTGAGCCACTGGATTCACCATCCACATAAGAGTGACCTACATTCACATCAAACATGGGCTGATCAACCTTCTCTTTTCCTTTTCGTGATACCTGCATACCACTATCTGCATTGCTTTGAGAAGATTCTCCTGATCTCAATCTGCCTGTCCATGGCGAAGAATGTGAACCACTGCTAGAGGACGCTCCAGGTCCATTAATATTTTGTGACTGCTGTTGTGAATTCTGTGCAGCATTACCATTTTGTGCATCTACATCATCAATCACATTCACTGGTTTATACCAGCTACTCATCTCATCAAAAACAACATCTCTGCTCACTGTAAACTTACGAGTAAAAGGGTTATAGCATCTATACCCTTTTTGCTGCAGAGAGTAACCAATAAAGATGCACTTCTCAGCTTTTGGATCCAACTTGGATCTCAGCTCATCTGGCACATGTACATAGGCAATGCAACCAAAAATTTTCAAATGAGAAATATCTGGTTTCCTACCAGTATACCTCTCCTCTGGAGTCATTCCATGTATTGCTGCAGTGGGAGTCCTGTTCATTATGTAGACTGCTGTAGCAACTGCTTCAGCCCAATAAAAATCTGGCAAGTCTTTTTCATTGAGCATGGCACGAGATACCTCTCCAATATGCCTGTTTTTCCTTTCTGTAATTCCATTTTGTTGTGGGGTATAACTGCATGAATATTGCTGCTTTATGCCATGCTCCTGCAAGAACTTTGCAAACTCATTTGAGAGGTACTCTCCCCCTCCATCTGACCTTAGGCATTTTATTTGCAGACCTCTTTCTTTTTCAGCCATAGCTTTAAGGGTTTTGAAATGCCCAAAAACTTCACTTTTCTTTTTCATAAAATACACCCAAACTTTTCTGCTATAGTCATCAATAAAAGTGACAAAATAATGACAGCCTCCAAGAGATGCAGCTTTAGTAGTCCACACATCAGAGTGGATTAATTCCAATGGCTTCTCACTCTCTTGAACATGTCTAGGAAATGGTTTCCTTGCCTGTTTTCCAAACTGACAGGCTTCACATACCTTATGCATTTCTGTAACCTTGAATTTTGGCAATCCTGCAACAATATTTTGGGCCTGCATTGATTTAAGTCGTTGTACATTAACATGACCAATGCGTTTATGTCAGATATCAATATCTGCAACTACACCGGTCCCATGTGCAAACATTGCTGCACTCAATTCAGACATGTCTGCATCTAACGTAAACATTCTGCCCTTCTTCTTTCCTTTTGCTATCAAGCGACCTTTATTTTTCATATCCTCACCAAAGCATCCATGAGGATTAAATCTGACCTGCAAGCCCTGCTCAACCATTTGACCGACAGAAACCAGATTCTTGGTGATATTCGGGACATGAAATACATCGGACAGGTATTTCTTTTTCCCATCCTGCATAGACAAGGGAATTTTTCCAATCTGCACAATAGGATGTGCAGTATCATCACCAGTCTCCACAAATCCTGGTTTTTCCATTTTCCTTGCATCCTCCATCCATTCTGCATGACCTGTCATGTGGTTTGATGCACCTGAGTCAACATACCATACATAATTGCTTTCTTCTGCACTTGTCACAGAATTGTTCATGTGCTGCACCATGAACAAATGCTCATTTCTGTCATCACCCTGTCTGCTAGAAGATGCATAATTCCCTTGTTGCAGTTTTCCATTCATGATGTCATTCTGCTTTTTATAGCAGTCTTTAGCCATATGACCCATTTTACCACAGTAGTAGCATTCAACATTACTGTTTGCATTTTGACCTCTTTGCCATCCATCACGACCTCTTTGACTCCCCCTGCCTCTAGAGTTACCACGTCCTCCTCCATAGGACTGGTTTTCTTGAGTTTGCTGCATATTCTGATTTCTACCACGGCCTCCAAATCGGCCTCCTCTACCTCTTCCAGCATTTGAGTAGAAGACAGCTTCTTTTGAAGTTCCTCCTGAAGAAGATGCACCACCATTTCTCTGTTCCTCAGAAATTAGAAGAGCAATCAACTCCTCAAAATCAGAAAATCTTTCACGAACTGAAATGGATGTCCGAAACTGTGCATAATCCTTTCCTAGACCATTCAAGGTCACAGAAACTAAATCATCGTCTTCCATTGGTGACCCAATGGAAGCAAGTGCATCTGCAATCTTCTTCACCTTCATGTGGTAGTCGTTGATGCTCATATTTTCTCTTTGCACATTGTGCAACTCTTGCTTGAGCTGCATTTTCCTGGCTTGCGTATTTGTGCTATACATTTTTGACAAAGTATCCCATGCCTCCTTTGGCGTACTTGCATCCTGAATATGCACAATCATAGAGTTTGAAATGCTGATAGATAGCCAATACATAACTTTCCTGGCTCTCTCATGCCATGCTTTAAATGCCTGCATTTGCTGTTGATTGGGAACATCAGGAAGAACTGGTTCTTCTTCATTTCCTGCAACAAATTCCCAATATCCTTTTCCCATAAGGAAATTCGTCATTCTAAACTTCCATGCTTGGAAGTTGTTCTTGTCAAGCTTTTCAGTGACAATCTGTGAAAGAGAATCAGATGCCATTACAGAAGACTGCAAAAAATTCTGTCACTGCAAAAACCACAGCTTCACCCTCACAAGGGAAAATCTGCAAAACTGGCGAAAGTGGTATTTGACCACACAGTCACTTCCTAGTGACGATTTTGCATCAACAGGCAACAGGGATGATTCTGTAACTCCCAATGTCTCTGCGCACAAGCATACAATGCAATTTTTACAGTAACTATTCACCGACCTGTAGAACAGTGGCTGCACAGCATAAAACTGGGCCTTTTCCTGAGTGCGTGCAGAAAACTTCCACCTCCAGAACAGGCCCCGAAATGGCCTCAAATAAAAAAAACAAGGTCGCCAAGGGGGAATACACACAAGGGTGGAGGCTGAAAACAGTTTTTTTCTTCTTAGTTGTGTAAGCCAAAAGAACTCAAGTACAAAGAAATAGAAGAACCCTAGATATGGGTCTCAAACCAAACTCAACTAACTAAGGTGGCATACTAACTGAGCCACGAACTAGAGTAGATAAGGATAGCTATCATGTAGCTATTATTCAAGGGCGGTGTACCAACCGCATCTGCAACTGACAAGTCGGTGACATAAATACACAACGGTCACCCTGGCGTATCACGAGTGGAGCTCGATATCTCAACAATACATAGGAGGCAACCTCTCGGTGGAAACACTGCGGCCCCACTGTAGCTCTCCTACATCGCAGGGATTAGCCCCTTGATGTGTTGCTCAACATATAAAACAAACGAACAAACTCCACTCTTTCATTTTGAAAGTACTCTAGGAGATACAATGTATCCTTACCAAAATGATTCCCCCAAGAAATGAACGTCTATCCTATGGCTAGGATGCCTTTCCACACTCAAGCGTGGGTCATTGTCATTGAAAATAGGTGCTATGCATCTAGGTTTTTTTTTCCGATACCATGGTTTACATGAACATGCAAAGTGAATGATCCTAAAGTGCTCAAACATCATTTTCCAAATCAGAAACGTGCTGTGCACAACTAGGCTTTCAATGCTTATTCCCTAACTCGTTGCGGCGATGAAAGGATAGCACTGAGATAACACTCGTACTACTATCCTCTTAATTAAAATACACCGGACTCTATGTCATGATATGCATAAAAAAATCAGCAACAATCAGCATGCAAATCACACCATTCAAACATCCCAACCCCCTACGTTTAGGTATTGCTTTCGTTGCATAGGTGTAGAGGTTCATTTTGTCATGGTTTGATGTATAAAAAACAATAAATCACAAACTTTGACAAAGAGATAGGGCAAGGGCTAAACCTCATGCTTTACCACTACCACACATCCACAAACAATCATTATATTTTTTCTTTTTTTTCCAAGACGTATTTCTAATTTTCTCCTTATTTTCCCAATTTTCTTGATTTATTTGGCAATAAAATATGCTATTTTATAGTTTTTTTAAATTCCAATCACTTCAGCATACTAACATTCAATTTATCTTCCATTTTCCCCCCATGGGAACAGATTTTACCCACCCGAAACGAAAAAACTACCATTTTACCACTAAAAAATCGCATTTCGGGTTTACGGGAATTAAATGAAGCATGTAAATCATTGCAAAATAAGAATTTCAAGATACACAGCAATTACTCATAATGTAAACAGCCCACAAACAAATTTTCATCCAATAAGAACATAATTATCATCATAAACTATAAAAAATCTTTCATTTTCTTCATAAAAATGGTCATACTGTGTTTTTACGTAACCCGAGACACCTTGAATGACTGCATAACCAGCAAACGGAGCCTCCATTTCTCTCAATCCAATGCTGTACTTTAATCTTTAGCATCTCCATCAATCTCCATCACCACTTTCTTCATTCTCCTTCTCGGTTCCTTCATCAAGATGGTACACATGAACAGCCCATAGGGAAGAGAGAGAGGGAGGAGAGAGAAATACTAGAATCTGATCTCTTCATCCAGACAGCCATATCTCACACGAAGACGGAGGATAGAGTCAGCCAAGAGGGAGAAGTTGAGGCCCAATGTCTGTTGCATAGGTTGCTCACAGCCTCCATGCTTGATCCATGAGGGGGAGGGCGAAAAAATCGGCGCCATGTCTGATCACGCCATGCTCATCTTATTCACGTTTTTTTCCATCAATTTGAGAGAGGGGGGGTTAAAATCCCCAAAGGGCACCCCCCCTTTGGTCCAAGTTTTGGTCCATTCTTTCGAATCTTGGCCAATTTTTGGCCTCTTCCTCGTCCGGGCTCCGTTTCAACCTCTGAAAAATCGTGTGCATCCGTCTTGGCATCCCACGCTGACTGGCAACTCCTGGCATCCCACACGGTAGTCAAAAAAATTATCAAAAATCCACAAGTGGTGCTCGGGCGCCTTTTTAAAAGCCATCTTTCACTTGGTGCTTAAAATCGTCCTAGCTGTAACCGCCGCCTTTGATGTTAAATAGTTTTTCCCTAAATTTTGGATTTTTTGGCAAATTTTAGGCACATCTCAGGCTCAAAAATCCACTCTCATTGGCGACCACAGGATAGGGCGACTCAGCTCGTCGAATCCCACAACTGATCTGCACAAAACAACCAAAGGAAGCATCAAGCTGATACAAAATAGATTCATACTAAAACATAGCACAATGCTCACCCTACCCCTTGACAAAACCAAGGCATGAAATCCACAAGGAGTAGGCCTAGCATAATCTAATAGAAGATTTGAAACTAGTCACTAACCGACTACTCCAACATGGCCAAACTAAAAAGAACTATTAAAGAGGTCGCCCTAAGTGGTAGTTTGAACTACCTACCTAACTAAGGACAACACAACCAGGAGCTCCTACTAGGTGAGGACTCCTATAGCCTGATCAAGAAGTATTTTCTTTTAGTACATTTCTTCTTTTAGGTTTTATTCTTCCATACTCGAGCATGTAAAAAGGAGGGAGCTGAGCATAGTGACCCAAGGAGAACAGGGCATCAGCCTCAGGTCCTGTCTTGGTACCTAAGAACCTACCAAGCCCTCACAAGGCGACACTTAATCCTTTTCTGACGCTCACTTTTATTTTCACTCCAACCTTTCTTACTTTTTTCTTTTCTAGCAAGACGCCACCCCTAGGAAGACAAGGCATCGGCCCTGGGTCTGACTTGTCCCGAGGAACCTACCAGGCCTTTGCAAGGCGATGATCAACTGCTTCTAAATTTTCCTTTCAAAATTTCTTTGTTTATAGGGGTTAGAACCCCTTTTAACACACCTTTGTATATATTTATTTTCTTTGAGATATTCAGGGTTATTTTTCTCTTTCATCATCATTTTTCCTCTGGCAAGCTTCTCTAACTGCCTCACAACTAACAAGAACTCCTAGAATGGCTGCCTAGCAGGCTAGCAGAACAGGGTCACTAGGACTGCTTCCTGAAACAGGTCTTTCAATGCCTGCAAATGTCTTTATAGGAGGCAACGACTACTCAGACCTCCCTCAGACATACCTAACCTAAACTTGGGACTTCATGCCTTGAACGCCAGTCCCAAATAAAGAAAGAAAAATCCTCCACAAGTACATAGACACATATAGCATAAAAACACAGTACTCATAAAGGAGAGATAAAAAAAATCACCTGGATAGGGCCATAAGAAGTCTCCACGTGACATAGGCTCCTTTCAAGCTCTTCTTTGAACCTGTCTAGCACAGAACTAAAACAAGAAACCATTAACCGCACCTGTACTAAACAGACAACTGGCCCTCTTGGCCTAATAAAATATATAAAACAGTCAAAACCTCGCAAAATTGGCCCTCTTGGCCTAACAAAATAAAATAGAATAGCACCTACACATCCCTCCCCGAAATAGTACAGATATACAATAATATGCTCCTTTCCAATCCCTCCTGCATATATAGCAAGAGGTGTATGCATAACATGTTGTCTAATCAGCCCCTATGGGTCCAGGATAACAATGGTAGATTGGTCTCAGCTACTCTTTGCATCACCCATATCAACCATCGCATGCCATATATTGCATGCTTTGATAACATTCCCCACAAGCGACCGGGTCCTGTCTCATTGTTGATAGCAATATCCATACTAGGACCACAGTTGAAGAAAAGGTCTTCTTCATAAGCAAGATTTTCCAGTGAATCCGCAAACTGATTCCAGTAACGTGGAATCAGATGAAGAGACACTCTCTCAAACTTCTCAAGTAGGGTCATCACAGTTCGATGATACATACAAAGGATGGGATTCTGCACTGTGTATGTCCCATCTAGCTGATTCAAGATCGACTGGGAATTCCCTTTTACTAACAATCACTGAATACTACCTTGTTTGGAAATATGCAGTCCCATAATCAAGGCTTTATACTCCGCCATGTTGTTAGTGAATCCTACCCCGAGATAAGCAGCTAACTTCATCGTAACTCTACGTCGGGGATCTCGGATTACTACTCCAACACTCCCTTTTTTATTAGGGCCCCTAGATGCTCCGTCAAAATATAATGTGTACGTCCATAATGGGTTTACACAGCCTGCCATCATGAACTCCTCTATTCATAATTATGATAGTCAAAATTTAGCATGTTTAGAGGATGAACTAATAGCTCCATCCCGCCTTCTTCATTGAACTCAACAGGGATACTTGTCAACATTTGTAAGCAGTGATGGCAGAAGACTTTGATCTCCCACACAAATGTTCGATCTTCTTGCTCAATCACTTTGTATCCTTTGCTCCACCAGATAAGTTTCCCTTGATGGTATCTCTGCTCCAGATATGGGTGCTCTAAATAAGGAATTAACCGCCCCATCAACCAGCTTTAAGCTCTTTTGTAGGTCTCAAATCAGCCCCAGCATGGACCTGCAATGCATTTTCCTGTATTAGCATACTTAGAAATAATAAGGTTTAATCTTATTAAGATTAACCTTATTTTTAAATTCTACTCTCTGCAGATTAGCTAGTAGAGCTGTAGACCTATTTTTTCCTATCCTGGCAATCTTGTAGGGGCCATCCCATCTAGGTTCCAGCTTCCTTGGAAACAACTCCCTACACGCATCATAATACAGAACTAATTGCCATTTTTTAAAGGTATACTTCTTTGCTTTAAGATCGTGCAACTGCTTCATCTGATGTTTAGCTACCTCTTGGTGTAATAAGCTCTGCAATTTCAGCTCATCCAGGTGGGCTATGGTTGTGAACTGTTCAAAGAGTGCATCTTCATCTCCCAAAGAGTGGTTAATTGCAAACCGTATGGTTGGCAACTTGATTTCAAGGGGTAACACACACTCTTCCCCATAAACTAATTTAAATGGAGTATGACCGGTAGCTCGCTTGAACGTTGTATTGTATGCCCATACTGCCACATACAACTTCCTGTCCCAGTCTCGTTTCTTCTCCGAGACTATTTTAGACAAGATACCCACAAGCTTCTTATTAGTATTTTCGACTTCTCCATTTCCTTGCAGATTATAGGGGGTCATTTTATTATGCTTGATTTGCCAAGCTTCAGTCAGGCTTTTGATCACTTTATTCAAAAAGTGGATTCCGCGGTCCAACACTAGTTTCTTCGGTGGACCAAAGCGGCAGATAATCTGCTCTAAAAGGAAACTTGCAGTCTCTTTTGCATTGTCCTGCCTCATCACCCACGCTTCTGACCATTTTGTAAAATAATCAGTTGCCACTATAATGTACCTCTTCTGGGTAGTAGACGATGGGGTGATAGGACCCATAAAGTCAATACCCCACTTCTCAAATGGAAGGATAGCCATGATAGGCGTAAGTGGGCGTTTCCTATTCTCTTTGTTGTCGTGTCTTTGATAGGTATCACATCTCTTAACGTACTCAAAGGAGTCTTGGAAGATGGATGGCCATCAATATCCAGCTCTTAAAGCTTTCTGTGCCGTCAACCATCCAGCAAAGTGCCCTCCACACGCAGAGTCATGGCACTCTTCCAAGATGAAAGGAACCTCGTCAGGCATCACACATCCGCGATAGATATCATCAACACCCTGTCAATATAGTGTTCCTGCGATCAAGGAAAACTTCAAAGCCAGTTGTCTAATTTTCCTCTTTTTATATTTTGATAAACCAACTCGAGTCTCTCCCATTGATAAATAATGCGTGATAGCAGCATACCAAGATGGGATAGAAGTTGTATCAATTTTAAACATTTCATCAATATCACTTGCTTCAACCAAAGTCTCTTTCGGCTCCCCGAAATCCACAAGGCATTCCACAATCCCCTGCAACCTTGGTGGCTAGCTCTTAATCTCATGATCGAACTCCTGCAAAGTTATTAACCACTTTGCCAGACGACCAGGCGGTTGTAGCTTGTTCATAAGCAATCTAAGCCCTTCCGCCTTCGTATAGAAAACTACATTCTCATAGAGGATGTAGTGCCTGAATTTTTTAGTCGCAAAGACCATCGCAAGGCACAACTTCTCCATGTAGGTGTAGTTAATTTCTGATATGCCCAATTTCCGACTAGCAAAAGCTATCGGATGATACCACTTTTCCTCCCAGATTTGGGTTAAACACTAATACTATGCATGGTGGCTGCTGAAAACATGTAAAACACCTCGCCTCTTTTAGGTGCTTTTAAAACTGGTGCTTTTACTAGCTCTTGTTTCACATCCTCGAAAGCTACCTTACAAGGGTCGTTCCATACAAATAGACAACTAAAGGATAATAAGTTCGTCAATGGTAACGTCCTTTCTGCCAAGGCATTTATAAACCTCCAATAGTACCCTATCGATGACAGAAAGCTATGTACCTCTTTCGAAGTGCGTGGTGGACTCATGGCAACTATAAGCTTGATCTTTTCAGGGTCAATTGCGATCCCTATAGTGAACTGACCACATGGCCTAGCAATAGCCCATAAGGTACTCCAAAGACACATCCATGGGTTAAGAGCGATACACAATTGTTTGCAACGCTCAAAGTACTTCCTTAAGATAATCAACATCCTTTCCCTTACAGTGGCTGCCCCCAGGTCATCAATAAATACTTTCAACTCATTTGGGGAGATGTCACCAAAGGTCTTGCCTGCTATTCGTTGCCATGATCCAGGTGCATTGCACAATCCAAAGCCATCACATGGTACGCAAAAGTACCAAATACAGTAATGAAAGTTGTTTTTAACTTGTCATCTTCAGCAATTGCCATCTGGTTGTATCCTGCAAAGTAATCCATAAACGAATATATTTCCCTACTACCTGCTAATTGATCCAAAATCTAGTCAATAAATGGCAATGGGTAGTAATCCTTAACCGTTTGCTTATTCAGCTCTCTAAAATCTACACATAGTTGGATCTGGTTGTTTTTCTTCCTCCTGATGACAACTAGTGAACACCATTCTATGTGCTGTACAGGGAATATTAAACCAACTTTCCGTAACTTTTGTAACTCCTCAAACAGCCCATTCCTCAATTCAAAAGGCATATGTCTTACTTTCTGACGCACAGGACGACTGCCTTCTTTTACAAGAATAGTATGAATAGCCAGGCTAGGAGGAATGCCTCTCAGCTCGTCATAACTCCAAGCAAAGATGTCGCGGCATTCTTGAATCAGGGATACATAGTCCTCCCTTTCTATTGAACTGAGCATGGAACCTAGTTTAATTGGCCGCGAATCATTCGGCGTGCCAAGGTCCAACTCAATCACATCCACATCTCTTATCCTATCTTGCGGCTCTATTGGCTCATTTAGAGTTTTCTGATAAATATCCTTTGTAGTTGACCCCTCTCTAGATTCATCACTGGATGATGTCTCACTACCAGATGGATCATTTGTTGTTTCTAATTCAGTAGAGGATAAATGAGCTCTCTCACTCTGAGAAGACTCAGGGTAAGCATCGACTATTACTCGATTAGCACCTCTACCTAGAACCACTCGACCGGT